>NW_027509929.1:0-109235 GCF_051311805.1 Agelaius phoeniceus
GAACAACAAGTGGTAGCTTTAGATTTGGAGCAATCCAGCAAAGCTTGCAAATTTCTTGCTGGGCACCACCCTCTTGGTCAGGGCGAGTGGCCAGAAATGGAGGCCATTTTCCATGGGGAAAACGAAGTCATTGGCCCAGGCCTCTGGGTGTCAGATGACTGGTGGCATCTGGGGCTGTAAGGACTTGCAGGGTCCTAGTTGCTGGCAGCTTTCGTTCTGGAAGGATCCAGCAGAGTTTGTAGATTCCTGGCTTGGCACTGCCCTGCCTGCCAGGCCAAGTGGCCACAAATGAAGGCCATTTCCCATGGGAAAAACGAAGTCCTTTCCCAGGGTCTCAGGAATATGTTCAAGGTGGCGTTTGAGGCTCTAAGTACTTCCAGGGCCCTAGTTGCTGCCAGCTTTTCTTTTGGAAAAATCCAGCAACGATTGCATCATTCTAGCTAGGCTCCCACTTTCTGCCAGGGTGAGTGGCTGCCAAGGGAGGCCATTTGCCATGGGAAAAAGAAGTCCTTTCCCCAGGGTCTGGGTGTCAGATGAAAGGTGGCCTTTGGGGTTCTGAGGACTTGTAGGGTAGTACTTACTGGCTAGAGTAGAGGAAATGGATTCTATTTGAATATCTGTCTAGAGGCTTTGCCCACAGGTCCTGGTTGTCCTTGATGGGCTGCAGCTGTGAGCATTGAAGAGAACTGGGATAAAAGGGGGCGGCGTAGCCATTCAGGGAGAGCCTTGAAGGAGCCCTGAACTGGGAAAGAACAGCATGCAGAAGAAAGCGTCTGTGCTGTGAAGATCTGCAGCCATAAGAACACACCGAGGAGGTATGGACTTTAGCAATCTGAGAACAGCATTATGGGACTCTAGAGAAATAGAACAACAACAAGTGGCAGCTTTCGATTTGGAGCAATCCAGCAAAGCTTGCAAATTTCTTGCTGGGCACCACCCTCTTGGTCAGGGCGAGTGGCCAGAAATGGAGGCCATTTTCCATGGGGAAAACAAAGTCATTGGCCCAGGCTCTGGGTGTCAGATGACTGGTGGCATCTGGGGCTGTAAGGACTTGCAGGGTCCTAGTTGCTGGCAGCTTTCGTTCTGGAAGGATCCAGCACAGTTTGTAGATTCCTGGCTTGGCACTGCCCTGCCTGCCAGGCAGAGTGGCCACAAATGAAGGCCATTTTCCATGGGAAAAACGAAGTCCTTTCCCCAGGGTCTCAGGAATATGTTCAAGGTGGCGTTTGAGGCTCTAAGTACTTCCAGGGCCCTAGTTGCTGGCAGCTTTTCTTTTGGAAAAATCCAGCAACGATTGCATCATTCTAGCTAGGCTCCCACTTTCTGCCAGGGTGAGTGGCTGCCAAGGGAGGCCATTTGCCATGGGAAAAAGAAGTCCTTTCCCCAGGGTCTGGGTGTCAGATGAAAGGTGGCCTTTGGGGTTCTGAGGACTTGTAGGGTAGTACTTACTGGCTAGAGTAGAGGAAATGGATTCTATTTGAATATCTGTCCCACAGGTCCTGGTTGTCCTTGATGGGCTGCAGCTGTGAGCATTGAAGAGAACTGGGATAAAAGGGGGCGGCGTAGCCATTCAGGGAGAGCCTTGAAGGAGCCCTGAACTGGGAAAGAACAGCATGCAGAAGAAAGCGTCTGTGCTGTGAAGATCTGCAGCCATAAGAACACACCGAGGAGGTATGGACTTTAGCAATCTGAGAACAGCATGATGGGACTCTAGAGAAATAGAACAACAACAAGTGGTAGCTTTAGATTTGGAGCAATCCAGCAAAGCTTGCAAATTTCTTGCTGGGCACCACCCTCTTGGTCAGGGCGAGTGGCCAGAAATGGAGGCCATTTTCCATGGGGAAAACGAAGTCATTGGCCCAGGCTCTGGGTGTCAGATGACTGGTGGCATCTGGGGCTCTAAGGACTTGCAGGGTCCTAGTTGCTGGCAGCTTTCGTTCTGGAAGGATCCAGCAGAGTTTGTAGATTCCTGGCTTGGCACTGCCCTGCCTGCCAGGCCAAGTGGCCACAAATGAAGGCCATTTTCCATGGGAAAAACGAAGTCCTTTCCCCAGGGTCTCAGTAATATGTTCAAGGTGGCGTTTGAGGCTCTAAGTACTTCCAGGGCCCTAGTTGCTGCCAGCTTTTCTTTTGGAAAAATCCAGCAACGATTGCATCATTCTAGCTAGGCTCCCACTTTCTGCCAGGGTGAGTGGCTGCCAAGGGAGGCCATTTGCCATGGGAAAAAGAAGTCCTTTCCCCAGGGTCTGGGTGTCAGATGAAAGGTGGCCTTTGGGGTTCTGAGGACTTGTAGGGTAGTACTTACTGGCTAGAGTAGAGGAAATGGATTCTATTTGAATATCTGTCCCACAGGTCCTGGTTGTCCTTGATGGGCTGCAGCTGTGAGCATTGAAGAGAACTGGGATAAAAGGGGGCGGCGTAGCCATTCAGGGAGAGCCTTGAAGGAGCCCTGAACTGGGAAAGAACAGCATGCAGAAGAAAGCGTCTGTGCTGTGAAGATCTGCAGCCATAAGAACACACCGAGGAGGTATGGACTTTAGCAATCTGAGAACAGCATGATGGGACTCTAGAGAAATAGAACAACAACAAGTGGCAGCTTTAGATTTGGAGCAATCCAGCAAAGCTTGCAAATTTCTTGCTGGGCACCACCCTCTTGGTCAGGGCGAGTGGCCAGAAATGGAGGCCATTTTCCATGGGGAAAACGAAGTCATTGGCCCAGGCTCTGGGTGTCAGATGACTGGTGGCATCTGGGGCTGTAAGGACTTGCAGGGTCCTAGTTGCTGGCAGCTTTCGTTCTGGAAGGATCCAGCAGAGTTTGTAGATTCCTGGCTTGGCACTGCCCTGCCTGCCAGGCCAAGTGGCCACAAATGAAGGCCATTTTCCATGGGAAAAACGAAGTCCTTTCCCCAGGGTCTCAGGAATATGTTCAAGGTGGCGTTTGAGGCTCTAAGTACTTCCAGGGCCCTAGTTGCTGCCAGCTTTTCTTTTGGAAAAATCCAGCAACGATTGCATCATTCTAGCTAGGCTCCCACTTTCTGCCAGGGTGAGTGGCTGCCAAGGGAGGCCATTTGCCATGGGAAAAAGAAGTCCTTTCCCCAGGGTCTGGGTGTCAGATGAAAGGTGGCCTTTGGGGTTCTGAGGACTTGTAGGGTAGTACTTACTGGCTAGAGTAGAGGAAATGGATTCTATTTGAATATCTGTCCCACAGGTCCTGGTTGTCCTTGATGGGCTGCAGCTGTGAGCATTGAAGAGAACTGGGATAAAAGGGGGCGGCGTAGCCATTCAGGGAGAGCCTTGAAGGAGCCCTGAACTGGGAAAGAACAGCATGCAGAAGAAAGCGTCTGTGCTGTGAAGATCTGCAGCCATAAGAACACACCGAGGAGGTATGGACTTTAGCAATCTGAGAACAGCATGATGGGACTCTAGAGAAATAGAACAACAACAAGTGGCAGCTTTAGATTTGGAGCAATCCAGCAAAGCTTGCAAATTTCTTGCTGGGCACCACCCTCTTGGTCAGGGCGAGTGGCCAGAAATGGAGGCAATTTTCCATGGGGAAAACAAAGTCATTGGCCCAGGCTCTGGGTGTCAGATGACTGGTGGCATCTGGGGCTCTAAGGACTTGCAGGGTCCTAGTTGCTGGCAGCTTTCGTTCTGGAAGGATCCAGCAGAGTTTGTAGATTCCTGGCTTGGCACTGCCCTGCCTGCCAGGCCAAGTGGCCACAAATGAAGGCCATTTTCCATGGGAAAAAGAAGTCCTTTCCCCAGGGTCTCAGTAATATGTTCAAGGTGGCGTTTGAGGCTCTAAGTACTTCCAGGGCCCTAGTTGCTGGCAGCTTTTCTTTTGGAAAAATCCAGCAACGATTGCATCATTCTAGCTAGGCTCCCACTTTCTGCCAGGGTGAGTGGCTGCCAAGGGAGGCCATTTGCCATGGGAAAAAGAAGTCCTTTCCCCAGGGTCTGGGTGTCAGATGAAAGGTGGCCTTTGGGGTTCTGAGGACTTGTAGGGGTAGTACTTACTGGCTAGAGTAGAGGAAATGGATTCTATTTGAATATCTGTCCCACAGGTCCTGGTTGTCCTTGATGGGCTGCAGCTGTGAGCATTGAAGAGAACTGGGATAAAAGGGGGCGGCGTAGCCATTCAGGGAGAGCCTTGAAGGAGCCCTGAACTGGGAAAGAACAGCATGCAGAAGAAAGCGTCTGTGCTGTGAAGATCTGCAGCCATAAGAACACACCGAGGAGGTATGGACTTTAGCAATCTGAGAACAGCATGATGGGACTCTAGAGAAATAGAACAACAACAAGTGGTAGCTTTAGATTTGGAGCAATCCAGCAAAGCTTGCAAATTTCTTGCTGGGCACCACCCTCTTGGTCAGGGCGAGTGGCCAGAAATGGAGGCCATTTTCCATGGGGGAAAACGAAGTCATTGGCCCAGGCTCTGGGTGTCAGATGACTGGTGGCATCTGGGGCTGTAAGGACTTGCAGGGTCCTAGTTGCTGGCAGCTTTCGTTCTGGAAGGATCCAGCAGAGTTTGTAGATTCCTGGCTTGGCACTGCCCTGCCTGCCAGGCAGAGTGGCCAGAAATGAAGGCCATTTTCCATGGGAAAAACGAAGTCCTTTCCCCAGGGTCTCAGTAATATGTTCAAGGTGGCGTTTGAGGCTCTAAGTACTTCCAGGGCCCTAGTTGCTGCCAGCTTTTCTTTTGGAAAAATCCAGCAACGATTGCATCATTCTAGCTAGGCTCCCACTTTCTGCCAGGGTGAGTGGCTGCCAAGGGAGGCCATTTGCCATGGGAAAAAGAAGTCCTTTCCCCAGGGTCTGGGTGTCAGATGAAAGGTGGCCTTTGGGGTTCTGAGGACTTGTAGGGTAGTACTTACTGGCTAGAGTAGAGGAAATGGATTCTATTTGAATATCTGTCCCACAGGTCCTGGTTGTCCTTGATGGGCTGCAGCTGTGAGCATTGAAGAGAACTGGGATAAAAGGGGCGGCGTAGCCATTCAGGGAGAGCCTTGAAGGAGCCCTGAACTGGGAAAGAACAGCATGCAGAAGAAAGCGTCTGTGCTGTGAAGATCTGCAGCCATAAGAACACACCGAGGAGGTATGGACTTTAGCAATCTGAGAACAGCATGATGGGACTCTAGAGAAATAGAACAACAACAAGTGGCAGCTTTCGATTTGGAGCAATCCAGCAAAGCTTGCAAATTTCTTGCTGGGCACCACCCTCTTGGTCAGGGCGAGTGGCCAGAAATGGAGGCCATTTTCCATGGGGAAAACGAAGTCATTGGCCCAGGCTCTGGGTGTCAGATGACTGGTGGCATCTGGGGCTCTAAGGACTTGCAGGGTCCTAGTTGCTGGCAGCTTTCGTTCTGGAAGGATCCAGCAGAGTTTGTAGATTCCTGGCTTGGCACTGCCCTGCCTGCCAGGCCAAGTGGCCACAAATGAAGGCCATTTTCCATGGGAAAAACGAAGTCCTTTCCCCAGGGTCTCAGTAATATGTTCAAGGTGGCGTTTGAGGCTCTAAGTACTTCCAGGGCCCTAGTTGCTGCCAGCTTTTCTTTTGGAAAAATCCAGCAACGATTGCATCATTCTAGCTAGGCTCCCACTTTCTGCCAGGGTGAGTGGCTGCCAAGGGAGGCCATTTGCCATGGGAAAAAGAAGTCCTTTCCCCAGGGTCTGGGTGTCAGATGAAAGGTGGCCTTTGGGGTTCTGAGGACTTGTAGGGTAGTACTTACTGGCTAGAGTAGAGGAAATGGATTCTATTTGAATATCTGTCTAGAGGCTTTGCCCCACAGGTCCTGGTTGTCCTTGATGGGCTGCAGCTGTGAGCATTGAAGAGAACTGGGATAAAAGGGGGCGGCGTAGCCATTCAGGGAGAGCCTTGAAGGAGCCCTGAACTGGGAAAGAACAGCATGCAGAAGAAAGCGTCTGTGCTGTGAAGATCTGCAGCCATAAGAACACACCGAGGAGGTATGGACTTTAGCAATCTGAGAACAGCATGATGGACTCTAGAGAAATAAAACAACAACAAGTGGCAGCTTTCGATTTGGAGCAATCCAGCAAAGCTTGCAAATTTCTTGCTGGGCACCACCCTCTTGGTCAGGGCGAGTGGCCAGAAATGGAGGCCATTTTCCATGGGGAAAACGAAGTCATTGGCCCAGGCTCTGGGTGTCAGATGACAGGTGGCATCTGGGGCTCTAAGGACTTGCAGGGTCCTAGTTGCTGGCAGCTTTCGTTCTGGAAGGATCCAGCAGAGTTTGTAGATTCCTGGCTTGGCACTGCCCTGCCTGCCAGGCCAAGTGGCCACAAATGAAGGCCATTTTCCATGGGAAAAACGAAGTCCTTTCCCCAGGGTCTCAGGAATATGTTCAAGGTGGCGTTTGAGGCTCTAAGTACTTCCAGGGCCCTAGTTGCTGCCAGCTTTTCTTTTGGAAAAATCCAGCAACGATTGCATCATTCTAGCTAGGCTCCCACTTTCTGCCAGGGTGAGTGGCTGCCAAGGGAGGCCATTTGCCATGGGAAAAAGAAGTCCTTTCCCCAGGGTCTGGGTGTCAGATGAAAGGTGGCCTTTGGGGTTCTGAGGACTTGTAGGGTAGTACTTACTGGCTAGAGTAGAGGAAATGGATTCTATTTGAATATCTGTCCCACAGGTCCTGGTTGTCCTTGATGGGCTGCAGCTGTGAGCATTGAAGAGAACTGGGATAAAAGGGGGCGGCGTAGCCATTCAGGGAGAGCCTTGAAGGAGCCCTGAACTGGGAAAGAACAGCATGCAGAAGAAAGCGTCTGTGCTGTGAAGATCTGCAGCCATAAGAACACACCGAGGAGGTATGGACTTTAGCAATCTGAGAACAGCATGATGGGACTCTAGAGAAATAGAACAACAACAAGTGGTAGCTTTAGATTTGGAGCAATCCAGCAAAGCTTGCAAATTTCTTGCTGGGCACCACCCTCTTGGTCAGGGCGAGTGGCCAGAAATGGAGGCCATTTTCCATGGGGAAAACGAAGTCATTGGCCCAGGCTCTGGGTGTCAGATGACTGGTGGCATCTGGGGCTCTAAGGACTTGCAGGGTCCTAGTTGCTGGCAGCTTTCGTTCTGGAAGGATCCAGCAGAGTTTGTAGATTCCTGGCTTGGCACTGCCCTGCCTGCCAGGCCAAGTGGCCACAAATGAAGGCCATTTCCCATGGGAAAAACGAAGTCCTTTCCCCAGGGTCTCAGGAATATGTTCAAGGTGGCGTTTGAGGCTCTAAGTACTTCCAGGGCCCTAGTTGCTGCCAGCTTTTCTTTTGGAAAAATCCAGCAACGATTGCATCATTCTAGCTAGGCTCCCACTTTCTGCCAGGGTGAGTGGCTGCCAAGGGAGGCCATTTGCCATGGGAAAAAGAAGTCCTTTCCCCAGGGTCTGGGTGTCAGATGAAAGGTGGCCTTTGGGGTTCTGAGGACTTGTAGGGTAGTACTTACTGGCTAGAGTAGAGGAAATGGATTCTATTTGAATATCTGTCTAGAGGCTTTGCCCCACAGGTCCTGGTTGTCCTTGATGGGCTGCAGCTGTGAGCATTGAAGAGAACTGGGATAAAAGGGGGCGGCGTAGCCATTCAGGGAGAGCCTTGAAGGAGCCCTGAACTGGGAAAGAACAGCATGCAGAAGAAAGCGTCTGTGCTGTGAAGATCTGCAGCCATAAGAACACACCGAGGAGGTATGGACTTTAGCAATCTGAGAACAGCATGATGGGACTCTAGAGAAATAGAACAAC
Source organism: Agelaius phoeniceus (assembly GCF_051311805.1). Lineage (NCBI taxonomy): Eukaryota > Metazoa > Chordata > Aves > Passeriformes > Icteridae > Agelaius > Agelaius phoeniceus. The sequence goes on from NW_027509929.1 coordinate 7,746, forward strand.
AACAAGTGGCAGCTTTCGATTTGGAGCAATCCAGCAAAGCTTGCAAATTTCTTGCTGGGCACCACCCTCTTGGTCAGGGCGAGTGGCCAGAAATGGAGGCCATTTTCCATGGGGAAAACGAAGTCATTGGCCCAGGCTCTGGGTGTCAGATGACTGGTGGCATCTGGGGCTCTAAGGACTTGCAGGGTCCTAGTTGCTGGCAGCTTTCGTTCTGGAAGGATCCAGCAGAGTTTGTAGATTCCTGGCTTGGCACTGCCCTGCCTGCCAGGCCAAGTGGCCACAAATGAAGGCCATTTTCCATGGGAAAAACGAAGTCCTTTCCCCAGGGTCTCAGGAATATGTTCAAGGTGGCGTTTGAGGCTCTAAGTACTTCCAGGGCCCTAGTTGCTGCCAGCTTTTCTTTTGGAAAAATCCAGCAACGATTGCATCATTCTAGCTAGGCTCCCACTTTCTGCCAGGGTGAGTGGCTGCCAAGGGAGGCCATTTGCCATGGGAAAAAGAAGTCCTTTCCCCAGGGTCTGGGTGTCAGATGAAAGGTGGCCTTTGGGGTTCTGAGGACTTGTAGGGTAGTACTTACTGGCTAGAGTAGAGGAAATGGATTCTATTTGAATATCTGTCCCACAGGTCCTGGTTGTCCTTGATGGGCTGCAGCTGTGAGCATTGAAGAGAACTGGGATAAAAGGGGGCGGCGTAGCCATTCAGGGAGAGCCTTGAAGGAGCCCTGAACTGGGAAAGAACAGCATGCAGAAGAAAGCGTCTGTGCTGTGAAGATCTGCAGCCATAAGAACACACCGAGGAGGTATGGACTTTAGCAATCTGAGAACAGCATGATGGGACTCTAGAGAAATAGAAGAACAACAAGTGGTAGCTTTAGATTTGGAGCAATCCAGCAAAGCTTGCAAATTTCTTGCTGGGCACCACCCTCTTGGTCAGGGCGAGTGGCCAGAAATGGAGGCCATTTTCCATGGGGAAAACGAAGTCATTGGCCCAGGCTCTGGGTGTCAGATGACTGGTGGCATCTGGGGCTCTAAGGACTTGCAGGGTCCTAGTTGCTGGCAGCTTTCGTTCTGGAAGGATCCAGCAGAGTTTGTAGATTCCTGGCTTGGCACTGCCCTGCCTGCCAGGCCAAGTGGCCACAAATGAAGGCCATTTTCCATGGGAAAAACGAAGTCCTTTCCCCAGGGTCTCAGGAATATGTTCAAGGTGGCGTTTGAGGCTCTAAGTACTTCCAGGGCCCTAGTTGCTGGCAGCTTTTCTTTTGGAAAAATCCAGCAACGATTGCATCATTCTAGCTAGGCTCCCACTTTCTGCCAGGGTGAGTGGCTGCCAAGGGAGGCCATTTGCCATGGGAAAAAGAAGTCCTTTCCCCAGGGTCTGGGTGTCAGATGAAAGGTGGCCTTTGGGGTTCTGAGGACTTGTAGGGTAGTACTTACTGGCTAGAGTAGAGGAAATGGATTCTATTTGAATATCTGTCTAGAGGCTTTGCCCCACAGGTCCTGGTTGTCCTTGATGGGCTGCAGCTGTGAGCATTGAAGAGAACTGGGATAAAAGGGGGCGGCGTAGCCATTCAGGGAGAGCCTTGAAGGAGCCCTGAACTGGGAAAGAACAGCATGCAGAAGAAAGCGTCTGTGCTGTGAAGATCTGCAGCCATAAGAACACACCGAGGAGGTATGGACTTTAGCAATCTGAGAACAGCATGATGGGACTCTAGAGAAATAGAACAACAACAAGTGGCAGCTTTCGATTTGGAGCAATCCAGCAAAGCTTGCAAATTTCTTGCTGGGCACCACCCTCTTGGTCAGGGCGAGTGGCCAGAAATGGAGGCCATTTTCCATGGGGAAAACGAAGTCATTGGCCCAGGCTCTGGGTGTCAGATGACTGGTGGCATCTGGGGCTCTAAGGACTTGCAGGGTCCTAGTTGCTGGCAGCTTTCGTTCTGGAAGGATCCAGCAGAGTTTGTAGATTCCTGGCTTGGCACTGCCCTGCCTGCCAGGCCAAGTGGCCACAAATGAAGGCCATTTTCCATGGGAAAAACGAAGTCCTTTCCCCAGGGTCTCAGTAATATGTTCAAGGTGGCGTTTGAGGCTCTAAGTACTTCCAGGGCCCTAGTTGCTGGCAGCTTTTCTTTTGGAAAAATCCAGCAACGATTGCATCATTCTAGCTAGGCTCCCACTTTCTGCCAGGGTGAGTGGCTGCCAAGGGAGGCCATTTGCCATGGGAAAAAGAAGTCCTTTCCCCAGGGTCTGGGTGTCAGATGAAAGGTGGCCTTTGGGGTTCTGAGGACTTGTAGGGTAGTACTTACTGGCTAGAGTAGAGGAAATGGATTCTATTTGAATATCTGTCCCACAGGTCCTGGTTGTCCTTGATGGGCTGCAGCTGTGAGCATTGAAGAGAACTGGGATAAAAGGGGGCGGCGTAGCCATTCAGGGAGAGCCTTGAAGGAGCCCTGAACTGGGAAAGAACAGCATGCAGAAGAAAGCGTCTGTGCTGTGAAGATCTGCAGCCATAAGAACACACCGAGGAGGTATGGACTTTAGCAATCTGAGAACAGCATGATGGGACTCTAGAGAAATAAAACAACAACAAGTGGCAGCTTTCGATTTGGAGCAATCCAGCAAAGCTTGCAAATTTCTTGCTGGGCACCACCCTCTTGGTCAGGGCGAGTGGCCAGAAATGGAGGCCATTTTCCATGGGGAAAACGAAGTCATTGGCCCAGGCTCTGGGTGTCAGATGACAGGTGGCATCTGGGGCTCTAAGGACTTGCAGGGTCCTAGTTGCTGGCAGCTTTCGTTCTGGAAGGATCCAGCAGAGTTTGTAGATTCCTGGCTTGGCACTGCCCTGCCTGCCAGGCCAAGTGGCCAGAAATGAAGGCCATTTTCCATGGGAAAAACGAAGTCCTTTCCCCAGGGTCTCAGGAATATGTTCAAGGTGGCGTTTGAGGCTCTAAGTACTTCCAGGGCCCTAGTTGCTGGCAGCTTTTCTTTTGGAAAAATCCAGCAACGATTGCATCATTCTAGCTAGGCTCCCACTTTCTGCCAGGGTGAGTGGCTGCCAAGGGAGGCCATTTGCCATGGGAAAAAGAAGTCCTTTCCCCAGGGTCTGGGTGTCAGATGAAAGGTGGCCTTTGGGGTTCTGAGGACTTGTAGGGTAGTACTTACTGGCTAGAGTAGAGGAAATGGATTCTATTTGAATATCTGTCCCACAGGTCCTGGTTGTCCTTGATGGGCTGCAGCTGTGAGCATTGAAGAGAACTGGGATAAAAGGGGGCGGCGTAGCCATTCAGGGAGAGCCTTGAAGGAGCCCTGAACTGGGAAAGAACAGCATGCAGAAGAAAGCGTCTGTGCTGTGAAGATCTGCAGCCATAAGAACACACCGAGGAGGTATGGACTTTAGCAATCTGAGAACAGCATGATGGGACTCTAGAGAAATAGAACAACAACAAGTGGTAGCTTTCGATTTGGAGCAATCCAGCAAAGCTTGCAAATTTCTTGCTGGGCACCACCCTCTTGGTCAGGGCGAGTGGCCAGAAATGGAGGCCATTTTCCATGGGGAAAACAAAGTCATTGGCCCAGGCTCTGGGTGTCAGATGACTGGTGGCATCTGGGGCTCTAAGGACTTGCAGGGTCCTAGTTGCTGGCAGCTTTCGTTCTGGAAGGATCCAGCAGAGTTTGTAGATTCCTGGCTTGGCACTGCCCTGCCTGCCAGGCCAAGTGGCCACAAATGAAGGCCATTTCCCATGGGAAAAACGAAGTCCTTTCCCCAGGGTCTCAGGAATATGTTCAAGGTGGCGTTTGAGGCTCTAAGTACTTCCAGGGCCCTAGTTGCTGCCAGCTTTTCTTTTGGAAAAATCCAGCAACGATTGCATCATTCTAGCTAGGCTCCCACTTTCTGCCAGGGTGAGTGGCTGCCAAGGGAGGCCATTTGCCATGGGAAAAAGAAGTCCTTTCCCCAGGGTCTGGGTGTCAGATGAAAGGTGGCCTTTGGGGTTCTGAGGACTTGTAGGGTACTACTTACTGGCTAGAGTAGAGGAAATGGATTCTATTTGAATATCTGTCTAGAGGCTTTGCCCCACAGGCCCTGGTTGTCCTTGATGGGCTGCAGCTGTGAGCATTGAAGAGAACTGGGATAAAAGGGGGCGGCGTAGCCATTCAGGGAGAGCCTTGAAGGAGCCCTGAACTGGGAAAGAACAGCATGCAGAAGAAAGCGTCTGTGCTGTGAAGATCTGCAGCCATAAGAACACACCGAGGAGGTATGGACTTTAGCAATCTGAGAACAGCATTATGGGACTCTAGAGAAATAGAACAACAACAAGTGGCAGCTTTCGATTTGGAGCAATCCAGCAAAGCTTGCAAATTTCTTGCTGGGCACCACCCTCTTGGTCAGGGCGAGTGGCCAGAAATGGAGGCCATTTTCCATGGGGAAAACGAAGTCATTGGCCCAGGCTCTGGGTGTCAGATGACTGGTGGCATCTGGGGCTCTAAGGACTTGCAGGGTCCTAGTTGCTGCCAGCTTTCGTTCTGGAAGGATCCAGCAGAGTTTGTAGATTCCTGGCTTGGCACTGCCCTGCCTGCCAGGCCAAGTGGCCACAAATGAAGGCCATTTTCCATGGGAAAAACGAAGTCCTTTCCCCAGGGTCTCAGGAATATGTTCAAGGTGGCGTTTGAGGCTCTAAGTACTTCCAGGGCCCTAGTTGCTGCCAGCTTTTCTTTTGGAAAAATCCAGCAACGATTGCATCATTCTAGCTAGGCTCCCACTTTCTGCCAGGGTGAGTGGCTGCCAAGGGAGGCCATTTGCCATGGGAAAAAGAAGTCCTTTCCCCAGGGTCTGGGTGTCAGATGAAAGGTGGCCTTTGGGGTTCTGAGGACTTGTAGGGTAGTACTTACTGGCTAGAGTAGAGGAAATGGATTCTATTTGAATATCTGTCCCACAGGTCCTGGTTGTCCTTGATGGGCTGCAGCTGTGAGCATTGAAGAGAACTGGGATAAAAGGGGGCGGCGTAGCCATTCAGGGAGAGCCTTGAAGGAGCCCTGAACTGGGAAAGAACAGCATGCAGAAGAAAGCGTCTGTGCTGTGAAGATCTGCAGCCATAAGAACACACCGAGGAGGTATGGACTTTAGCAATCTGAGAACAGCATGATGGGACTCTAGAGAAATAGAACAACAACAAGTGGTAGCTTTCGATTTGGAGCAATCCAGCAAAGCTTGCAAATTTCTTGCTGGGCACCACCCTCTTGGTCAGGGCGAGTGGCCAGAAATGGAGGCCATTTTCCATGGGGAAAACGAAGTCATTGGCCCAGGCTCTGGGTGTCAGATGACTGGTGGCATCTGGGGCTCTAAGGACTTGCAGGGTCCTAGTTGCTGGCAGCTTTCGTTCTGGAAGGATCCAGCAGAGTTTGTAGATTCCTGGCTTGGCACTGCCCTGCCTGCCAGGCCAAGTGGCCACAAATGAAGGCCATTTTCCATGGGAAAAACGAAGTCCTTTCCCCAGGGTCTCAGTAATATGTTCAAGGTGGCGTTTGAGGCTCTAAGTACTTCCAGGGCCCTAGTTGCTGGCAGCTTTTCTTTTGGAAAAATCCAGCAACGATTGCATCATTCTAGCTAGGCTCCCACTTTCTGCCAGGGTGAGTGGCTGCCAAGGGAGGCCATTTGCCATGGGAAAAAGAAGTCCTTTCCCCAGGGTCTGGGTGTCAGATGAAAGGTGGCCTTTGGGGTTCTGAGGACTTGTAGGGTAGTACTTACTGGCTAGAGTAGAGGAAATGGATTCTATTTGAATATCTGTCTAGAGGCTTTGCCCCACAGGCCCTGGTTGTCCTTGATGGGCTGCAGCTGTGAGCATTGAAGAGAACTGGGATAAAAGGGGGCGGCGTAGCCATTCAGGGAGAGCCTTGAAGGAGCCCTGAACTGGGAAAGAACAGCATGCAGAAGAAAGCGTCTGTGCTGTGAAGATCTGCAGCCATAAGAACACACCGAGGAGGTATGGACTTTAGCAATCTGAGAACAGCATGATGGGACTCTAGAGAAATAGAACAACAACAAGTGGCAGCTTTCGATTTGGAGCAATCCAGCAAAGCTTGCAAATTTCTTGCTGGGCACCACCCTCTTGGTCAGGGCGAGTGGCCAGAAATGGAGGCCATTTTCCATGGGGAAAACGAAGTCATTGGCCCAGGCTCTGGGTGTCAGATGACTGGTGGCATCTGGGGCTCTAAGGACTTGCAGGGTCCTAGTTGCTGGCAGCTTTCGTTCTGGAAGGATCCAGCAGAGTTTGTAGATTCCTGGCTTGGCACTGCCCTGCCTGCCAGGCCAAGTGGCCACAAATGAAGGCCATTTTCCATGGGAAAAACGAAGTCCTTTCCCCAGGGTCTCAGTAATATGTTCAAGGTGGCGTTTGAGGCTCTAAGTACTTCCAGGGCCCTAGTTGCTGCCAGCTTTTCTTTTGGAAAAATCCAGCAACGATTGCATCATTCTAGCTAGGCTCCCACTTTCTGCCAGGGTGAGTGGCTGCCAAGGGAGGCCATTTGCCATGGGAAAAAGAAGTCCTTTCCCCAGGGTCTGGGTGTCAGATGAAAGGTGGCCTTTGGGGTTCTGAGGACTTGTAGGGTAGTACTTACTGGCTAGAGTAGAGGAAATGGATTCTATTTGAATATCTGTCCCACAGGTCCTGGTTGTCCTTGATGGGCTGCAGCTGTGAGCATTGAAGAGAACTGGGATAAAAGGGGGCGGCGTAGCCATTCAGGGAGAGCCTTGAAGGAGCCCTGAACTGGGAAAGAACAGCATGCAGAAGAAAGCGTCTGTGCTGTGAAGATCTGCAGCCATAAGAACACACCGAGGAGGTATGGACTTTAGCAATCTGAGAACAGCATGATGGGACTCTAGAGAAATAGAACAACAACAAGTGGTAGCTTTCGATTTGGAGCAATCCAGCAAAGCTTGCAAATTTCTTGCTGGGCACCACCCTCTTGGTCAGGGCGAGTGGCCAGAAATGGAGGCCATTTTCCATGGGGAAAACGAAGTCATTGGCCCAGGCTCTGGGTGTCAGATGACTGGTGGCATCTGGGGCTCTAAGGACTTGCAGGGTCCTAGTTGCTGGCAGCTTTCGTTCTGGAAGGATCCAGCACAGTTTGTAGATTCCTGGCTTGGCACTGCCCTGCCTGCCAGGCCAAGTGGCCAGAAATGAAGGCCATTTTCCATGGGAAAAACGAAGTCCTTTCCCCAGGGTCTCAGTAATATGTTCAAGGTGGCGTTTGAGGCTCTAAGTACTTCCAGGGCCCTAGTTGCTGCCAGCTTTTCTTTTGGAAAAATCCAGCAACGATTGCATCATTCTAGCTAGGCTCCCACTTTCTGCCAGGGTGAGTGGCTGCCAAGGGAGGCCATTTGCCATGGGAAAAAGAAGTCCTTTCCCCAGGGTCTGGGTGTCAGATGAAAGGTGGCCTTTGGGGTTCTGAGGACTTGTAGGGTAGTACTTACTGGCTAGAGTAGAGGAAATGGATTCTATTTGAATATCTGTCCCACAGGTCCTGGTTGTCCTTGATGGGCTGCAGCTGTGAGCATTGAAGAGAACTGGGATAAAAGGGGGCGGCGTAGCCATTCAGGGAGAGCCTTGAAGGAGCCCTGAACTGGGAAAGAACAGCATGCAGAAGAAAGCGTCTGTGCTGTGAAGATCTGCAGCCATAAGAACACACCGAGGAGGTATGGACTTTAGCAATCTGAGAACAGCATGATGGGACTCTAGAGAAATAGAACAACAACAAGTGGCAGCTTTCGATTTGGAGCAATCCAGCAAAGCTTGCAAATTTCTTGCTGGGCACCACCCTCTTGGTCAGGGCGAGTGGCCAGAAATGGAGGCCATTTTCCATGGGGAAAACGAAGTCATTGGCCCAGGCTCTGGGTGTCAGATGACAGGTGGCATCTGGGGCTCTAAGGACTTGCAGGGTCCTAGTTGCTGGCAGCTTTCGTTCTGGAAGGATCCAGCAGAGTTTGTAGATTCCTGGCTTGGCACTGCCCTGCCTGCCAGGCCAAGTGGCCAGAAATGAAGGCCATTTTCCATGGGAAAAACGAAGTCCTTTCCCCAGGGTCTCAGGAATATGTTCAAGGTGGCGTTTGAGGCTCTAAGTACTTCCAGGGCCCTAGTTGCTGGCAGCTTTTCTTTTGGAAAAATCCAGCAACGATTGCATCATTCTAGCTAGGCTCCCACTTTCTGCCAGGGTGAGTGGCTGCCAAGGGAGGCCATTTGCCATGGGAAAAAGAAGTCCTTTCCCCAGGGTCTGGGTGTCAGATGAAAGGTGGCCTTTGGGGTTCTGAGGACTTGTAGGGTAGTACTTACTGGCTAGAGTAGAGGAAATGGATTCTATTTGAATATCTGTCCCACAGGTCCTGGTTGTCCTTGATGGGCTGCAGCTGTGAGCATTGAAGAGAACTGGGATAAAAGGGGGCGGCGTAGCCATTCAGGGAGAGCCTTGAAGGAGCCCTGAACTGGGAAAGAACAGCATGCAGAAGAAAGCGTCTGTGCTGTGAAGATCTGCAGCCATAAGAACACACCGAGGAGGTATGGACTTTAGCAATCTGAGAACAGCATGATGGGACTCTAGAGAAATAGAACAACAACAAGTGGTAGCTTTCGATTTGGAGCAATCCAGCAAAGCTTGCAAATTTCTTGCTGGGCACCACCCTCTTGGTCAGGGCGAGTGGCCAGAAATGGAGGCCATTTTCCATGGGGAAAACGAAGTCATTGGCCCAGGCTCTGGGTGTCAGATGACTGGTGGCATCTGGGGCTCTAAGGACTTGCAGGGTCCTAGTTGCTGGCAGCTTTCGTTCTGGAAGGATCCAGCACAGTTTGTAGATTCCTGGCTTGGCACTGCCCTGCCTGCCAGGCCAAGTGGCCAGAAATGAAGGCCATTTTCCATGGGAAAAACGAAGTCCTTTCCCCAGGGTCTCAGTAATATGTTCAAGGTGGCGTTTGAGGCTCTAAGTACTTCCAGGGCCCTAGTTGCTGCCAGCTTTTCTTTTGGAAAAATCCAGCAACGATTGCATCATTCTAGCTAGGCTCCCACTTTCTGCCAGGGTGAGTGGCTGCCAAGGGAGGCCATTTGCCATGGGAAAAAGAAGTCCTTTCCCCAGGGTCTGGGTGTCAGATGAAAGGTGGCCTTTGGGGTTCTGAGGACTTGTAGGGTAGTACTTACTGGCTAGAGTAGAGGAAATGGATTCTATTTGAATATCTGTCCCACAGGTCCTGGTTGTCCTTGATGGGCTGCAGCTGTGAGCATTGAAGAGAACTGGGATAAAAGGGGGCGGCGTAGCCATTCAGGGAGAGCCTTGAAGGAGCCCTGAACTGGGAAAGAACAGCATGCAGAAGAAAGCGTCTGTGCTGTGAAGATCTGCAGCCATAAGAACACACCGAGGAGGTATGGACTTTAGCAATCTGAGAACAGCATGATGGGACTCTAGAGAAATAGAACAACAACAAGTGGCAGCTTTCGATTTGGAGCAATCCAGCAAAGCTTGCAAATTTCTTGCTGGGCACCACCCTCTTGGTCAGGGCGAGTGGCCAGAAATGGAGGCCATTTTCCATGGGGAAAACGAAGTCATTGGCCCAGGCTCTGGGTGTCAGATGACAGGTGGCATCTGGGGCTCTAAGGACTTGCAGGGTCCTAGTTGCTGGCAGCTTTCGTTCTGGAAGGATCCAGCAGAGTTTGTAGATTCCTGGCTTGGCACTGCCCTGCCTGCCAGGCCAAGTGGCCAGAAATGAAGGCCATTTTCCATGGGAAAAACGAAGTCCTTTCCCCAGGGTCTCAGGAATATGTTCAAGGTGGCGTTTGAGGCTCTAAGTACTTCCAGGGCCCTAGTTGCTGGCAGCTTTTCTTTTGGAAAAATCCAGCAACGATTGCATCATTCTAGCTAGGCTCCCACTTTCTGCCAGGGTGAGTGGCTGCCAAGGGAGGCCATTTGCCATGGGAAAAAGAAGTCCTTTCCCCAGGGTCTGGGTGTCAGATGAAAGGTGGCCTTTGGGGTTCTGAGGACTTGTAGGGTAGTACTTACTGGCTAGAGTAGAGGAAATGGATTCTATTTGAATATCTGTCCCACAGGTCCTGGTTGTCCTTGATGGGCTGCAGCTGTGAGCATTGAAGAGAACTGGGATAAAAGGGGGCGGCGTAGCCATTCAGGGAGAGCCTTGAAGGAGCCCTGAACTGGGAAAGAACAGCATGCAGAAGAAAGCGTCTGTGCTGTGAAGATCTGCAGCCATAAGAACACACCGAGGAGGTATGGACTTTAGCAATCTGAGAACAGCATGATGGGACTCTAGAGAAATAGAACAACAACAAGTGGTAGCTTTCGATTTGGAGCAATCCAGCAAAGCTTGCAAATTTCTTGCTGGGCACCACCCTCTTGGTCAGGGCGAGTGGCCAGAAATGGAGGCCATTTTCCATGGGGAAAACAAAGTCATTGGCCCAGGCTCTGGGTGTCAGATGACTGGTGGCATCTGGGGCTCTAAGGACTTGCAGGGTCCTAGTTGCTGGCAGCTTTCGTTCTGGAAGGATCCAGCAGAGTTTGTAGATTCCTGGCTTGGCACTGCCCTGCCTGCCAGGCCAAGTGGCCACAAATGAAGGCCATTTCCCATGGGAAAAACGAAGTCCTTTCCCCAGGGTCTCAGGAATATGTTCAAGGTGGCGTTTGAGGCTCTAAGTACTTCCAGGGCCCTAGTTGCTGCCAGCTTTTCTTTTGGAAAAATCCAGCAACGATTGCATCATTCTAGCTAGGCTCCCACTTTCTGCCAGGGTGAGTGGCTGCCAAGGGAGGCCATTTGCCATGGGAAAAAGAAGTCCTTTCCCCAGGGTCTGGGTGTCAGATGAAAGGTGGCCTTTGGGGTTCTGAGGACTTGTAGGGTACTACTTACTGGCTAGAGTAGAGGAAATGGATTCTATTTGAATATCTGTCTAGAGGCTTTGCCCCACAGGCCCTGGTTGTCCTTGATGGGCTGCAGCTGTGAGCATTGAAGAGAACTGGGATAAAAGGGGGCGGCGTAGCCATTCAGGGAGAGCCTTGAAGGAGCCCTGAACTGGGAAAGAACAGCATGCAGAAGAAAGCGTCTGTGCTGTGAAGATCTGCAGCCATAAGAACACACCGAGGAGGTATGGACTTTAGCAATCTGAGAACAGCATTATGGGACTCTAGAGAAATAGAACAACAACAAGTGGCAGCTTTCGATTTGGAGCAATCCAGCAAAGCTTGCAAATTTCTTGCTGGGCACCACCCTCTTGGTCAGGGCGAGTGGCCAGAAATGGAGGCCATTTTCCATGGGGAAAACGAAGTCATTGGCCCAGGCTCTGGGTGTCAGATGACTGGTGGCATCTGGGGCTCTAAGGACTTGCAGGGTCCTAGTTGCTGCCAGCTTTCGTTCTGGAAGGATCCAGCAGAGTTTGTAGATTCCTGGCTTGGCACTGCCCTGCCTGCCAGGCCAAGTGGCCACAAATGAAGGCCATTTTCCATGGGAAAAACGAAGTCCTTTCCCCAGGGTCTCAGGAATATGTTCAAGGTGGCGTTTGAGGCTCTAAGTACTTCCAGGGCCCTAGTTGCTGCCAGCTTTTCTTTTGGAAAAATCCAGCAACGATTGCATCATTCTAGCTAGGCTCCCACTTTCTGCCAGGGTGAGTGGCTGCCAAGGGAGGCCATTTGCCATGGGAAAAAGAAGTCCTTTCCCCAGGGTCTGGGTGTCAGATGAAAGGTGGCCTTTGGGGTTCTGAGGACTTGTAGGGTAGTACTTACTGGCTAGAGTAGAGGAAATGGATTCTATTTGAATATCTGTCCCACAGGTCCTGGTTGTCCTTGATGGGCTGCAGCTGTGAGCATTGAAGAGAACTGGGATAAAAGGGGGCGGCGTAGCCATTCAGGGAGAGCCTTGAAGGAGCCCTGAACTGGGAAAGAACAGCATGCAGAAGAAAGCGTCTGTGCTGTGAAGATCTGCAGCCATAAGAACACACCGAGGAGGTATGGACTTTAGCAATCTGAGAACAGCATGATGGGACTCTAGAGAAATAGAACAACAACAAGTGGCAGCTTTCGATTTGGAGCAATCCAGCAAAGCTTGCAAATTTCTTGCTGGGCACCACCCTCTTGGTCAGGGCGAGTGGCCAGAAATGGAGGCCATTTTCCATGGGGAAAACGAAGTCATTGGCCCAGGCTCTGGGTGTCAGATGACAGGTGGCATCTGGGGCTCTAAGGACTTGCAGGGTCCTAGTTGCTGGCAGCTTTCGTTCTGGAAGGATCCAGCAGAGTTTGTAGATTCCTGGCTTGGCACTGCCCTGCCTGCCAGGCCAAGTGGCCACAAATGAAGGCCATTTTCCATGGGAAAAACGAAGTCCTTTCCCCAGGGTCTCAGGAATATGTTCAAGGTGGCGTTTGAGGCTCTAAGTACTTCCAGGGCCCTAGTTGCTGCCAGCTTTTCTTTTGGAAAAATCCAGCAACGATTGCATCATTCTAGCTAGGCTCCCACTTTCTGCCAGGGTGAGTGGCTGCCAAGGGAGGCCATTTGCCATGGGAAAAAGAAGTCCTTTCCCCAGGGTCTGGGTGTCAGATGAAAGGTGGCCTTTGGGGTTCTGAGGACTTGTAGGGTAGTACTTACTGGCTAGAGTAGAGGAAATGGATTCTATTTGAATATCTGTCCCACAGGTCCTGGTTGTCCTTGATGGGCTGCAGCTGTGAGCATTGAAGAGAACTGGGATAAAAGGGGGCGGCGTAGCCATTCAGGGAGAGCCTTGAAGGAGCCCTGAACTGGGAAAGAACAGCATGCAGAAGAAAGCGTCTGTGCTGTGAAGATCTGCAGCCATAAGAACACACCGAGGAGGTATGGACTTTAGCAATCTGAGAACAGCATGATGGGACTCTAGAGAAATAGAACAACAACAAGTGGTAGCTTTAGATTTGGAGCAATCCAGCAAAGCTTGCAAATTTCTTGCTGGGCACCACCCTCTTGGTCAGGGCGAGTGGCCAGAAATGGAGGCCATTTTCCATGGGGAAAACAAAGTCATTGGCCCAGGCTCTGGGTGTCAGATGACTGGTGGCATCTGGGGCTCTAAGGACTTGCAGGGTCCTAGTTGCTGGCAGCTTTCGTTCTGGAAGGATCCAGCAGAGTTTGTAGATTCCTGGCTTGGCACTGCCCTGCCTGCCAGGCCAAGTGGCCACAAATGAAGGCCATTTCCCATGGGAAAAACGAAGTCCTTTCCCCAGGGTCTCAGGAATATGTTCAAGGTGGCGTTTGAGGCTCTAAGTACTTCCAGGGCCCTAGTTGCTGCCAGCTTTTCTTTTGGAAAAATCCAGCAACGATTGCATCATTCTAGCTAGGCTCCCACTTTCTGCCAGGGTGAGTGGCTGCCAAGGGAGGCCATTTGCCATGGGAAAAAGAAGTCCTTTCCCCAGGGTCTGGGTGTCAGATGAAAGGTGGCCTTTGGGGTTCTGAGGACTTGTAGGGTACTACTTACTGGCTAGAGTAGAGGAAATGGATTCTATTTGAATATCTGTCTAGAGGCTTTGCCCCACAGGCCCTGGTTGTCCTTGATGGGCTGCAGCTGTGAGCATTGAAGAGAACTGGGATAAAAGGGGGCGGCGTAGCCATTCAGGGAGAGCCTTGAAGGAGCCCTGAACTGGGAAAGAACAGCATGCAGAAGAAAGCGTCTGTGCTGTGAAGATCTGCAGCCATAAGAACACACCGAGGAGGTATGGACTTTAGCAATCTGAGAACAGCATTATGGGACTCTAGAGAAATAGAACAACAACAAGTGGCAGCTTTCGATTTGGAGCAATCCAGCAAAGCTTGCAAATTTCTTGCTGGGCACCACCCTCTTGGTCAGGGCGAGTGGCCAGAAATGGAGGCCATTTTCCATGGGGAAAACGAAGTCATTGGCCCAGGCTCTGGGTGTCAGATGACTGGTGGCATCTGGGGCTCTAAGGACTTGCAGGGTCCTAGTTGCTGCCAGCTTTCGTTCTGGAAGGATCCAGCAGAGTTTGTAGATTCCTGGCTTGGCACTGCCCTGCCTGCCAGGCCAAGTGGCCACAAATGAAGGCCATTTTCCATGGGAAAAACGAAGTCCTTTCCCCAGGGTCTCAGGAATATGTTCAAGGTGGCGTTTGAGGCTCTAAGTACTTCCAGGGCCCTAGTTGCTGCCAGCTTTTCTTTTGGAAAAATCCAGCAACGATTGCATCATTCTAGCTAGGCTCCCACTTTCTGCCAGGGTGAGTGGCTGCCAAGGGAGGCCATTTGCCATGGGAAAAAGAAGTCCTTTCCCCAGGGTCTGGGTGTCAGATGAAAGGTGGCCTTTGGGGTTCTGAGGACTTGTAGGGTACTACTTACTGGCTAGAGTAGAGGAAATGGATTCTATTTGAATATCTGTCCCACAGGTCCTGGTTGTCCTTGATGGGCTGCAGCTGTGAGCATTGAAGAGAACTGGGATAAAAGGGGGCGGCGTAGCCATTCAGGGAGAGCCTTGAAGGAGCCCTGAACTGGGAAAGAACAGCATGCAGAAGAAAGCGTCTGTGCTGTGAAGATCTGCAGCCATAAGAACACACCGAGGAGGTATGGACTTTAGCAATCTGAGAACAGCATGATGGGACTCTAGAGAAATAGAACAACAACAAGTGGTAGCTTTCGATTTGGAGCAATCCAGCAAAGCTTGCAAATTTCTTGCTGGGCACCACCCTCTTGGTCAGGGCGAGTGGCCAGAAATGGAGGCCATTTTCCATGGGGAAAACGAAGTCATTGGCCCAGGCTCTGGGTGTCAGATGACTGGTGGCATCTGGGGCTGTAAGGACTTGCAGGGTCCTAGTTGCTGGCAGCTTTCGTTCTGGAAGGATCCAGCACAGTTTGTAGATTCCTGGCTTGGCACTGCCCTGCCTGCCAGGCCAAGTGGCCACAAATGAAGGCCATTTTCCATGGGAAAAACGAAGTCCTTTCCCCAGGGTCTCAGTAATATGTTCAAGGTGGCGTTTGAGGCTCTAAGTACTTCCAGGGCCCTAGTTGCTGGCAGCTTTTCTTTTGGAAAAATCCAGCAACGATTGCATCATTCTAGCTAGGCTCCCACTTTCTGCCAGGGTGAGTGGCTGCCAAGGGAGGCCATTTGCCATGGGAAAAAGAAGTCCTTTCCCCAGGGTCTGGGTGTCAGATGAAAGGTGGCCTTTGGGGTTCTGAGGACTTGTAGGGTAGTACTTACTGGCTAGAGTAGAGGAAATGGATTCTATTTGAATATCTGTCCCACAGGTCCTGGTTGTCCTTGATGGGCTGCAGCTGTGAGCATTGAAGAGAACTGGGATAAAAGGGGGCGGCGTAGCCATTCAGGGAGAGCCTTGAAGGAGCCCTGAACTGGGAAAGAACAGCATGCAGAAGAAAGCGTCTGTGCTGTGAAGATCTGCAGCCATAAGAACACACCGAGGAGGTATGGACTTTAGCAATCTGAGAACAGCATGATGGGACTCTAGAGAAATAGAACAACAACAAGTGGCAGCTTTCGATTTGGAGCAATCCAGCAAAGCTTGCAAATTTCTTGCTGGGCACCACCCTCTTGGTCAGGGCGAGTGGCCAGAAATGGAGGCCATTTTCCATGGGGAAAACGAAGTCATTGGCCCAGGCTCTGGGTGTCAGATGACTGGTGGCATCTGGGGCTGTAAGGACTTGCAGGGTCCTAGTTGCTGGCAGCTTTCGTTCTGGAAGGATCCGGCAGAGTTTGTAGATTCCTGGCTTGGCACTGCCCTGCCTGCCAGGCCAAGTGGCCACAAATGAAGGCCATTTTCCATGGGAAAAACGAAGTCCTTTCCCCAGGGTCTCAGGAATATGTTCAAGGTGGCGTTTGAGGCTCTAAGTACTTCCAGGGCCCTAGTTGCTGGCAGCTTTTCTTTTGGAAAAATCCAGCAACGATTGCATCATTCTAGCTAGGCTCCCACTTTCTGCCAGGGTGAGTGGCTGCCAAGGGAGGCCATTTGCCATGGGAAAAAGAAGTCCTTTCCCCAGGGTCTGGGTGTCAGATGAAAGGTGGCCTTTGGGGTTCTGAGGACTTGTAGGGTAGTACTTACTGGCTAGAGTAGAGGAAATGGATTCTATTTGAATATCTGTCCCACAGGTCCTGGTTGTCCTTGATGGGCTGCAGCTGTGAGCATTGAAGAGAACTGGGATAAAAGGGGGCGGCGTAGCCATTCAGGGAGAGCCTTGAAGGAGCCCTGAACTGGGAAAGAACAGCATGCAGAAGAAAGCGTCTGTGCTGTGAAGATCTGCAGCCATAAGAACACACCGAGGAGGTATGGACTTTAGCAATCTGAGAACAGCATGATGGGACTCTAGAGAAATAAAACAACAAGAAGTGGCAGCTTTCGATTTGGAGCAATCCAGCAAAGCTTGCAAATTTCTTGCTGGGCACCACCCTCTTGGTCAGGGCGAGTGGCCAGAAATGGAGGCCATTTTCCATGGGGAAAACGAAGTCATTGGCCCAGGCTCTGGGTGTCAGATGACTGGTGGCATCTGGGGCTGTAAGGACTTGCAGGGTCCTAGTTGCTGGCAGCTTTCGTTCTGGAAGGATCCAGCACAGTTTGTAGATTCCTGGCTTGGCACTGCCCTGCCTGCCAGGCCAAGTGGCCAGAAATGAAGGCCATTTTCCATGGGAAAAACGAAGTCCTTTCCCCAGGGTCTCAGGAATATGTTCAAGGTGGCGTTTGAGGCTCTAAGTACTTCCAGGGCCCTAGTTGCTGCCAGCTTTTCTTTTGGAAAAATCCAGCAACGATTGCATCATTCTAGCTAGGCTCCCACTTTCTGCCAGGGTGAGTGGCTGCCAAGGGAGGCCATTTGCCATGGGAAAAAGAAGTCCTTTCCCCAGGGTCTGGGTGTCAGATGAAAGGTGGCCTTTGGGGTTCTGAGGACTTGTAGGGTAGTACTTACTGGCTAGAGTAGAGGAAATGGATTCTATTTGAATATCTGTCCCACAGGTCCTGGTTGTCCTTGATGGGCTGCAGCTGTGAGCATTGAAGAGAACTGGGATAAAAGGGGGCGGCGTAGCCATTCAGGGAGAGCCTTGAAGGAGCCCTGAACTGGGAAAGAACAGCATGCAGAAGAAAGCGTCTGTGCTGTGAAGATCTGCAGCCATAAGAACACACCGAGGAGGTATGGACTTTAGCAATCTGAGAAGAGCATGATGGGACTCTAGAGAAATAGAACAACAACAAGTGGCAGCTTTAGATTTGGAGCAATCCAGCAAAGCTTGCAAATTTCTTGCTGGGCACCACCCTCTTGGTCAGGGCGAGTGGCCAGAAATGGAGGCAATTTTCCATGGGGAAAACAAAGTCATTGGCCCAGGCTCTGGGTGTCAGATGACTGGTGGCATCTGGGGCTCTAAGGACTTGCAGGGTCCTAGTTGCTGGCAGCTTTCGTTCTGGAAGGATCCAGCAGAGTTTGTAGATTCCTGGCTTGGCACCGCCCTGCCTGCCAGGCCAAGTGGCCACAAATGAAGGCCATTTTCCATGGGAAAAAGAAGTCCTTTCCCCAGGGTCTCAGGAATATGTTCAAGGTGGCGTTTGAGGCTCTAAGTACTTCCAGGGCCCTAGTTGCTGGCAGCTTTTCTTTTGGAAAAATCCAGCAACGATTGCATCATTCTAGCTAGGCTCCCACTTTCTGCCAGGGTGAGTGGCTGCCAAGGGAGGCCATTTGCCATGGGAAAAAGAAGTCCTTTCCCCAGGGTCTGGGTGTCAGATGAAAGGTGGCCTTTGGGGTTCTGAGGACTTGTAGGGTACTACTTACTGGCTAGAGTAGAGGAAATGGATTCTATTTGAATATCTGTCCCACAGGTCCTGGTTGTCCTTGATGGGCTGCAGCTGTGAGCATTGAAGAGAACTGGGATAAAAGGGGGCGGCGTAGCCATTCAGGGAGAGCCTTGAAGGAGCCCTGAACTGGGAAAGAACAGCATGCAGAAGAAAGCGTCTGTGCTGTGAAGATCTGCAGCCATAAGAACACACCGAGGAGGTATGGACTTTAGCAATCTGAGAACAGCATGATGGGACTCTAGAGAAATAGAACAACAACAAGTGGTAGCTTTCGATTTGGAGCAATCCAGCAAAGCTTGCAAATTTCTTGCTGGGCACCACCCTCTTGGTCAGGGCGAGTGGCCAGAAATGGAGGCCATTTTCCATGGGGAAAACGAAGTCATTGGCCCAGGCTCTGGGTGTCAGATGACTGGTGGCATCTGGGGCTCTAAGGACTTGCAGGGTCCTAGTTGCTGGCAGCTTTCGTTCTGGAAGGATCCAGCACAGTTTGTAGATTCCTGGCTTGGCACTGCCCTGCCTGCCAGGCCAAGTGGCCACAAATGAAGGCCATTTTCCATGGGAAAAACGAAGTCCTTTCCCCAGGGTCTCAGGAATATGTTCAAGGTGGCGTTTGAGGCTCTAAGTACTTCCAGGGCCCTAGTTGCTGGCAGCTTTTCTTTTGGAAAAATCCAGCAACGATTGCATCATTCTAGCTAGGCTCCCACTTTCTGCCAGGGTGAGTGGCTGCCAAGGGAGGCCATTTGCCATGGGAAAAAGAAGTCCTTTCCCCAGGGTCTGGGTGTCAGATGAAAGGTGGCCTTTGGGGTTCTGAGGACTTGTAGGGTAGTACTTACTGGCTAGAGTAGAGGAAATGGATTCTATTTGAATATCTGTCTAGAGGCTTTGCCCCACAGGTCCTGGTTGTCCTTGATGGGCTGCAGCTGTGAGCATTGAAGAGAACTGGGATAAAAGGGGGCGGCGTAGCCATTCAGGGAGAGCCTTGAAGGAGCCCTGAACTGGGAAAGAACAGCATGCAGAAGAAAGCGTCTGTGCTGTGAAGATCTGCAGCCATAAGAACACACCGAGGAGGTATGGACTTTAGCAATCTGAGAACAGCATGATGGGACTCTAGAGAAATAGAACAACAACAAGTGGCAGCTTTCGATTTGGAGCAATCCAGCAAAGCTTGCAAATTTCTTGCTGGGCACCACCCTCTTGGTCAGGGCGAGTGGCCAGAAATGGAGGCCATTTTCCATGGGGAAAACGAAGTCATTGGCCCAGGCTCTGGGTGTCAGATGACTGGTGGCATCTGGGGCTGTAAGGACTTGCAGGGTCCTAGTTGCTGGCAGCTTTCGTTCTGGAAGGATCCAGCAGAGTTTGTAGATTCCTGGCTTGGCACTGCCCTGCCTGCCAGGCCAAGTGGCCACAAATGAAGGCCATTTTCCATGGGAAAAACGAAGTCCTTTCCCCAGGGTCTCAGGAATATGTTCAAGGTGGCGTTTGAGGCTCTAAGTACTTCCAGGGCCCTAGTTGCTGCCAGCTTTTCTTTTGGAAAAATCCAGCAACGATTGCATCATTCTAGCTAGGCTCCCACTTTCTGCCAGGGTGAGTGGCTGCCAAGGGAGGCCATTTGCCATGGGAAAAAGAAGTCCTTTCCCCAGGGTCTGGGTGTCAGATGAAAGGTGGCCTTTGGGGTTCTGAGGACTTGTAGGGTAGTACTTACTGGCTAGAGTAGAGGAAATGGATTCTATTTGAATATCTGTCCCACAGGTCCTGGTTGTCCTTGATGGGCTGCAGCTGTGAGCATTGAAGAGAACTGGGATAAAAGGGGGCGGCGTAGCCATTCAGGGAGAGCCTTGAAGGAGCCCTGAACTGGGAAAGAACAGCATGCAGAAGAAAGCGTCTGTGCTGTGAAGATCTGCAGCCATAAGAACACACCGAGGAGGTATGGACTTTAGCAATCTGAGAACAGCATGATGGGACTCTAGAGAAATAAAACAACAAGAAGTGGCAGCTTTCGATTTGGAGCAATCCAGCAAAGCTTGCAAATTTCTTGCTGGGCACCACCCTCTTGGTCAGGGCGAGTGGCCAGAAATGGAGGCCATTTTCCATGGGGAAAACGAAGTCATTGGCCCAGGCTCTGGGTGTCAGATGACAGGTGGCATCTGGGGCTCTAAGGACTTGCAGGGTCCTAGTTGCTGGCAGCTTTCGTTCTGGAAGGATCCAGCAGAGTTTGTAGATTCCTGGCTTGGCACTGCCCTGCCTGCCAGGCCAAGTGGCCAGAAATGAAGGCCATTTTCCATGGGAAAAACGAAGTCCTTTCCCCAGGGTCTCAGGAATATGTTCAAGGTGGCGTTTGAGGCTCTAAGTACTTCCAGGGCCCTAGTTGCTGGCAGCTTTTCTTTTGGAAAAATCCAGCAACGATTGCATCATTCTAGCTAGGCTCCCACTTTCTGCCAGGGTGAGTGGCTGCCAAGGGAGGCCATTTGCCATGGGAAAAAGAAGTCCTTTCCCCAGGGTCTGGGTGTCAGATGAAAGGTGGCCTTTGGGGTTCTGAGGACTTGTAGGGTAGTACTTACTGGCTAGAGTAGAGGAAATGGATTCTATTTGAATATCTGTCCCACAGGTCCTGGTTGTCCTTGATGGGCTGCAGCTGTGAGCATTGAAGAGAACTGGGATAAAAGGGGGCGGCGTAGCCATTCAGGGAGAGCCTTGAAGGAGCCCTGAACTGGGAAAGAACAGCATGCAGAAGAAAGCGTCTGTGCTGTGAAGATCTGCAGCCATAAGAACACACCGAGGAGGTATGGACTTTAGCAATCTGAGAACAGCATGATGGGACTCTAGAGAAATAAAACAACAAGAAGTGGCAGCTTTCGATTTGGAGCAATCCAGCAAAGCTTGCAAATTTCTTGCTGGGCACCACCCTCTTGGTCAGGGCGAGTGGCCAGAAATGGAGGCCATTTTCCATGGGGAAAACGAAGTCATTGGCCCAGGCTCTGGGTGTCAGATGACAGGTGGCATCTGGGGCTCTAAGGACTTGCAGGGTCCTAGTTGCTGGCAGCTTTCGTTCTGGAAGGATCCAGCAGAGTTTGTAGATTCCTGGCTTGGCACTGCCCTGCCTGCCAGGCCAAGTGGCCACAAATGAAGGCCATTTTCCATGGGAAAAACGAAGTCCTTTCCCCAGGGTCTCAGGAATATGTTCAAGGTGGCGTTTGAGGCTCTAAGTACTTCCAGGGCCCTAGTTGCTGGCAGCTTTTCTTTTGGAAAAATCCAGCAACGATTGCATCATTCTAGCTAGGCTCCCACTTTCTGCCAGGGTGAGTGGCTGCCAAGGGAGGCCATTTGCCATGGGAAAAAGAAGTCCTTTCCCCAGGGTCTGGGTGTCAGATGAAAGGTGGCCTTTGGGGTTCTGAGGACTTGTAGGGTAGTACTTACTGGCTAGAGTAGAGGAAATGGATTCTATTTGAATATCTGTCCCACAGGTCCTGGTTGTCCTTGATGGGCTGCAGCTGTGAGCATTGAAGAGAACTGGGATAAAAGGGGGCGGCGTAGCCATTCAGGGAGAGCCTTGAAGGAGCCCTGAACTGGGAAAGAACAGCATGCAGAAGAAAGCGTCTGTGCTGTGAAGATCTGCAGCCATAAGAACACACCGAGGAGGTATGGACTTTAGCAATCTGAGAACAGCATGATGGGACTCTAGAGAAATAGAACAACAACAAGTGGTAGCTTTAGATTTGGAGCAATCCAGCAAAGCTTGCAAATTTCTTGCTGGGCACCACCCTCTTGGTCAGGGCGAGTGGCCAGAAATGGAGGCCATTTTCCATGGGGAAAACAAAGTCATTGGCCCAGGCTCTGGGTGTCAGATGACTGGTGGCATCTGGGGCTCTAAGGACTTGCAGGGTCCTAGTTGCTGGCAGCTTTCGTTCTGGAAGGATCCAGCAGAGTTTGTAGATTCCTGGCTTGGCACTGCCCTGCCTGCCAGGCCAAGTGGCCACAAATGAAGGCCATTTCCCATGGGAAAAACGAAGTCCTTTCCCCAGGGTCTCAGGAATATGTTCAAGGTGGCGTTTGAGGCTCTAAGTACTTCCAGGGCCCTAGTTGCTGGCAGCTTTTCTTTTGGAAAAATCCAGCAACGATTGCATCATTCTAGCTAGGCTCCCACTTTCTGCCAGGGTGAGTGGCTGCCAAGGGAGGCCATTTGCCATGGGAAAAAGAAGTCCTTTCCCCAGGGTCTGGGTGTCAGATGAAAGGTGGCCTTTGGGGTTCTGAGGACTTGTAGGGTAGTACTTACTGGCTAGAGTAGAGGAAATGGATTCTATTTGAATATCTGTCTAGAGGCTTTGCCCCACAGGCCCTGGTTGTCCTTGATGGGCTGCAGCTGTGAGCATTGAAGAGAACTGGGATAAAAGGGGGCGGCGTAGCCATTCAGGGAGAGCCTTGAAGGAGCCCTGAACTGGGAAAGAACAGCATGCAGAAGAAAGCGTCTGTGCTGTGAAGATCTGCAGCCATAAGAACACACCGAGGAGGTATGGACTTTAGCAATCTGAGAACAGCATTATGGGACTCTAGAGAAATAGAACAACAACAAGTGGCAGCTTTCGATTTGGAGCAATCCAGCAAAGCTTGCAAATTTCTTGCTGGGCACCACCCTCTTGGTCAGGGCGAGTGGCCAGAAATGGAGGCCATTTTCCATGGGGAAAACGAAGTCATTGGCCCAGGCTCTGGGTGTCAGATGACTGGTGGCATCTGGGGCTCTAAGGACTTGCAGGGTCCTAGTTGCTGGCAGCTTTCGTTCTGGAAGGATCCAGCACAGTTTGTAGATTCCTGGCTTGGCACTGCCCTGCCTGCCAGGCCAAGTGGCCACAAATGAAGGCCATTTTCCATGGGAAAAACGAAGTCCTTTCCCCAGGGTCTCAGGAATATGTTCAAGGTGGCGTTTGAGGCTCTAAGTACTTCCAGGGCCCTAGTTGCTGCCAGCTTTTCTTTTGGAAAAATCCAGCAACGATTGCATCATTCTAGCTAGGCTCCCACTTTCTGCCAGGGTGAGTGGCTGCCAAGGGAGGCCATTTGCCATGGGAAAAAGAAGTCCTTTCCCCAGGGTCTGGGTGTCAGATGAAAGGTGGCCTTTGGGGTTCTGAGGACTTGTAGGGTAGTACTTACTGGCTAGAGTAGAGGAAATGGATTCTATTTGAATATCTGTCCCACAGGTCCTGGTTGTCCTTGATGGGCTGCAGCTGTGAGCATTGAAGAGAACTGGGATAAAAGGGGGCGGCGTAGCCATTCAGGGAGAGCCTTGAAGGAGCCCTGAACTGGGAAAGAACAGCATGCAGAAGAAAGCGTCTGTGCTGTGAAGATCTGCAGCCATAAGAACACACCGAGGAGGTATGGACTTTAGCAATCTGAGAACAGCATGATGGGACTCTAGAGAAATAGAACAACAACAAGTGGTAGCTTTCGATTTGGAGCAATCCAGCAAAGCTTGCAAATTTCTTGCTGGGCACCACCCTCTTGGTCAGGGCGAGTGGCCAGAAATGGAGGCCATTTTCCATGGGGAAAACGAAGTCATTGGCCCAGGCTCTGGGTGTCAGATGACTGGTGGCATCTGGGGCTCTAAGGACTTGCAGGGTCCTAGTTGCTGGCAGCTTTCGTTCTGGAAGGATCCAGCACAGTTTGTAGATTCCTGGCTTGGCACTGCCCTGCCTGCCAGGCCAAGTGGCCAGAAATGAAGGCCATTTTCCATGGGAAAAACGAAGTCCTTTCCCCAGGGTCTCAGTAATATGTTCAAGGTGGCGTTTGAGGCTCTAAGTACTTCCAGGGCCCTAGTTGCTGCCAGCTTTTCTTTTGGAAAAATCCAGCAACGATTGCATCATTCTAGCTAGGCTCCCACTTTCTGCCAGGGTGAGTGGCTGCCAAGGGAGGCCATTTGCCATGGGAAAAAGAAGTCCTTTCCCCAGGGTCTGGGTGTCAGATGAAAGGTGGCCTTTGGGGTTCTGAGGACTTGTAGGGTAGTACTTACTGGCTAGAGTAGAGGAAATGGATTCTATTTGAATATCTGTCCCACAGGTCCTGGTTGTCCTTGATGGGCTGCAGCTGTGAGCATTGAAGAGAACTGGGATAAAAGGGGGCGGCGTAGCCATTCAGGGAGAGCCTTGAAGGAGCCCTGAACTGGGAAAGAACAGCATGCAGAAGAAAGCGTCTGTGCTGTGAAGATCTGCAGCCATAAGAACACACCGAGGAGGTATGGACTTTAGCAATCTGAGAAGAGCATGATGGGACTCTAGAGAAATAGAACAACAACAAGTGGCAGCTTTAGATTTGGAGCAATCCAGCAAAGCTTGCAAATTTCTTGCTGGGCACCACCCTCTTGGTCAGGGCGAGTGGCCAGAAATGGAGGCAATTTTCCATGGGGAAAACAAAGTCATTGGCCCAGGCTCTGGGTGTCAGATGACTGGTGGCATCTGGGGCTCTAAGGACTTGCAGGGTCCTAGTTGCTGGCAGCTTTCGTTCTGGAAGGATCCAGCAGAGTTTGTAGATTCCTGGCTTGGCACCGCCCTGCCTGCCAGGCCAAGTGGCCACAAATGAAGGCCATTTTCCATGGGAAAAAGAAGTCCTTTCCCCAGGGTCTCAGGAATATGTTCAAGGTGGCGTTTGAGGCTCTAAGTACTTCCAGGGCCCTAGTTGCTGGCAGCTTTTCTTTTGGAAAAATCCAGCAACGATTGCATCATTCTAGCTAGGCTCCCACTTTCTGCCAGGGTGAGTGGCTGCCAAGGGAGGCCATTTGCCATGGGAAAAAGAAGTCCTTTCCCCAGGGTCTGGGTGTCAGATGAAAGGTGGCCTTTGGGGTTCTGAGGACTTGTAGGGTACTACTTACTGGCTAGAGTAGAGGAAATGGATTCTATTTGAATATCTGTCCCACAGGTCCTGGTTGTCCTTGATGGGCTGCAGCTGTGAGCATTGAAGAGAACTGGGATAAAAGGGGGCGGCGTAGCCATTCAGGGAGAGCCTTGAAGGAGCCCTGAACTGGGAAAGAACAGCATGCAGAAGAAAGCGTCTGTGCTGTGAAGATCTGCAGCCATAAGAACACACCGAGGAGGTATGGACTTTAGCAATCTGAGAACAGCATGATGGGACTCTAGAGAAATAGAACAACAACAAGTGGTAGCTTTCGATTTGGAGCAATCCAGCAAAGCTTGCAAATTTCTTGCTGGGCACCACCCTCTTGGTCAGGGCGAGTGGCCAGAAATGGAGGCCATTTTCCATGGGGAAAACGAAGTCATTGGCCCAGGCTCTGGGTGTCAGATGACTGGTGGCATCTGGGGCTCTAAGGACTTGCAGGGTCCTAGTTGCTGGCAGCTTTCGTTCTGGAAGGATCCAGCACAGTTTGTAGATTCCTGGCTTGGCACTGCCCTGCCTGCCAGGCCAAGTGGCCACAAATGAAGGCCATTTTCCATGGGAAAAACGAAGTCCTTTCCCCAGGGTCTCAGGAATATGTTCAAGGTGGCGTTTGAGGCTCTAAGTACTTCCAGGGCCCTAGTTGCTGGCAGCTTTTCTTTTGGAAAAATCCAGCAACGATTGCATCATTCTAGCTAGGCTCCCACTTTCTGCCAGGGTGAGTGGCTGCCAAGGGAGGCCATTTGCCATGGGAAAAAGAAGTCCTTTCCCCAGGGTCTGGGTGTCAGATGAAAGGTGGCCTTTGGGGTTCTGAGGACTTGTAGGGTAGTACTTACTGGCTAGAGTAGAGGAAATGGATTCTATTTGAATATCTGTCTAGAGGCTTTGCCCCACAGGTCCTGGTTGTCCTTGATGGGCTGCAGCTGTGAGCATTGAAGAGAACTGGGATAAAAGGGGGCGGCGTAGCCATTCAGGGAGAGCCTTGAAGGAGCCCTGAACTGGGAAAGAACAGCATGCAGAAGAAAGCGTCTGTGCTGTGAAGATCTGCAGCCATAAGAACACACCGAGGAGGTATGGACTTTAGCAATCTGAGAACAGCATGATGGGACTCTAGAGAAATAGAACAACAACAAGTGGCAGCTTTCGATTTGGAGCAATCCAGCAAAGCTTGCAAATTTCTTGCTGGGCACCACCCTCTTGGTCAGGGCGAGTGGCCAGAAATGGAGGCCATTTTCCATGGGGAAAACGAAGTCATTGGCCCAGGCTCTGGGTGTCAGATGACTGGTGGCATCTGGGGCTGTAAGGACTTGCAGGGTCCTAGTTGCTGGCAGCTTTCGTTCTGGAAGGATCCAGCAGAGTTTGTAGATTCCTGGCTTGGCACTGCCCTGCCTGCCAGGCCAAGTGGCCACAAATGAAGGCCATTTTCCATGGGAAAAACGAAGTCCTTTCCCCAGGGTCTCAGGAATATGTTCAAGGTGGCGTTTGAGGCTCTAAGTACTTCCAGGGCCCTAGTTGCTGCCAGCTTTTCTTTTGGAAAAATCCAGCAACGATTGCATCATTCTAGCTAGGCTCCCACTTTCTGCCAGGGTGAGTGGCTGCCAAGGGAGGCCATTTGCCATGGGAAAAAGAAGTCCTTTCCCCAGGGTCTGGGTGTCAGATGAAAGGTGGCCTTTGGGGTTCTGAGGACTTGTAGGGTAGTACTTACTGGCTAGAGTAGAGGAAATGGATTCTATTTGAATATCTGTCCCACAGGTCCTGGTTGTCCTTGATGGGCTGCAGCTGTGAGCATTGAAGAGAACTGGGATAAAAGGGGGCGGCGTAGCCATTCAGGGAGAGCCTTGAAGGAGCCCTGAACTGGGAAAGAACAGCATGCAGAAGAAAGCGTCTGTGCTGTGAAGATCTGCAGCCATAAGAACACACCGAGGAGGTATGGACTTTAGCAATCTGAGAACAGCATGATGGGACTCTAGAGAAATAAAACAACAAGAAGTGGCAGCTTTCGATTTGGAGCAATCCAGCAAAGCTTGCAAATTTCTTGCTGGGCACCACCCTCTTGGTCAGGGCGAGTGGCCAGAAATGGAGGCCATTTTCCATGGGGAAAACGAAGTCATTGGCCCAGGCTCTGGGTGTCAGATGACAGGTGGCATCTGGGGCTCTAAGGACTTGCAGGGTCCTAGTTGCTGGCAGCTTTCGTTCTGGAAGGATCCAGCAGAGTTTGTAGATTCCTGGCTTGGCACTGCCCTGCCTGCCAGGCCAAGTGGCCAGAAATGAAGGCCATTTTCCATGGGAAAAACGAAGTCCTTTCCCCAGGGTCTCAGGAATATGTTCAAGGTGGCGTTTGAGGCTCTAAGTACTTCCAGGGCCCTAGTTGCTGGCAGCTTTTCTTTTGGAAAAATCCAGCAACGATTGCATCATTCTAGCTAGGCTCCCACTTTCTGCCAGGGTGAGTGGCTGCCAAGGGAGGCCATTTGCCATGGGAAAAAGAAGTCCTTTCCCCAGGGTCTGGGTGTCAGATGAAAGGTGGCCTTTGGGGTTCTGAGGACTTGTAGGGTAGTACTTACTGGCTAGAGTAGAGGAAATGGATTCTATTTGAATATCTGTCCCACAGGTCCTGGTTGTCCTTGATGGGCTGCAGCTGTGAGCATTGAAGAGAACTGGGATAAAAGGGGGCGGCGTAGCCATTCAGGGAGAGCCTTGAAGGAGCCCTGAACTGGGAAAGAACAGCATGCAGAAGAAAGCGTCTGTGCTGTGAAGATCTGCAGCCATAAGAACACACCGAGGAGGTATGGACTTTAGCAATCTGAGAACAGCATGATGGGACTCTAGAGAAATAAAACAACAAGAAGTGGCAGCTTTCGATTTGGAGCAATCCAGCAAAGCTTGCAAATTTCTTGCTGGGCACCACCCTCTTGGTCAGGGCGAGTGGCCAGAAATGGAGGCCATTTTCCATGGGGAAAACGAAGTCATTGGCCCAGGCTCTGGGTGTCAGATGACAGGTGGCATCTGGGGCTCTAAGGACTTGCAGGGTCCTAGTTGCTGGCAGCTTTCGTTCTGGAAGGATCCAGCAGAGTTTGTAGATTCCTGGCTTGGCACTGCCCTGCCTGCCAGGCCAAGTGGCCACAAATGAAGGCCATTTTCCATGGGAAAAACGAAGTCCTTTCCCCAGGGTCTCAGGAATATGTTCAAGGTGGCGTTTGAGGCTCTAAGTACTTCCAGGGCCCTAGTTGCTGGCAGCTTTTCTTTTGGAAAAATCCAGCAACGATTGCATCATTCTAGCTAGGCTCCCACTTTCTGCCAGGGTGAGTGGCTGCCAAGGGAGGCCATTTGCCATGGGAAAAAGAAGTCCTTTCCCCAGGGTCTGGGTGTCAGATGAAAGGTGGCCTTTGGGGTTCTGAGGACTTGTAGGGTAGTACTTACTGGCTAGAGTAGAGGAAATGGATTCTATTTGAATATCTGTCCCACAGGTCCTGGTTGTCCTTGATGGGCTGCAGCTGTGAGCATTGAAGAGAACTGGGATAAAAGGGGGCGGCGTAGCCATTCAGGGAGAGCCTTGAAGGAGCCCTGAACTGGGAAAGAACAGCATGCAGAAGAAAGCGTCTGTGCTGTGAAGATCTGCAGCCATAAGAACACACCGAGGAGGTATGGACTTTAGCAATCTGAGAACAGCATGATGGGACTCTAGAGAAATAGAACAACAACAAGTGGTAGCTTTAGATTTGGAGCAATCCAGCAAAGCTTGCAAATTTCTTGCTGGGCACCACCCTCTTGGTCAGGGCGAGTGGCCAGAAATGGAGGCCATTTTCCATGGGGAAAACAAAGTCATTGGCCCAGGCTCTGGGTGTCAGATGACTGGTGGCATCTGGGGCTCTAAGGACTTGCAGGGTCCTAGTTGCTGGCAGCTTTCGTTCTGGAAGGATCCAGCAGAGTTTGTAGATTCCTGGCTTGGCACTGCCCTGCCTGCCAGGCCAAGTGGCCACAAATGAAGGCCATTTCCCATGGGAAAAACGAAGTCCTTTCCCCAGGGTCTCAGGAATATGTTCAAGGTGGCGTTTGAGGCTCTAAGTACTTCCAGGGCCCTAGTTGCTGGCAGCTTTTCTTTTGGAAAAATCCAGCAACGATTGCATCATTCTAGCTAGGCTCCCACTTTCTGCCAGGGTGAGTGGCTGCCAAGGGAGGCCATTTGCCATGGGAAAAAGAAGTCCTTTCCCCAGGGTCTGGGTGTCAGATGAAAGGTGGCCTTTGGGGTTCTGAGGACTTGTAGGGTAGTACTTACTGGCTAGAGTAGAGGAAATGGATTCTATTTGAATATCTGTCTAGAGGCTTTGCCCCACAGGCCCTGGTTGTCCTTGATGGGCTGCAGCTGTGAGCATTGAAGAGAACTGGGATAAAAGGGGGCGGCGTAGCCATTCAGGGAGAGCCTTGAAGGAGCCCTGAACTGGGAAAGAACAGCATGCAGAAGAAAGCGTCTGTGCTGTGAAGATCTGCAGCCATAAGAACACACCGAGGAGGTATGGACTTTAGCAATCTGAGAACAGCATTATGGGACTCTAGAGAAATAGAACAACAACAAGTGGCAGCTTTCGATTTGGAGCAATCCAGCAAAGCTTGCAAATTTCTTGCTGGGCACCACCCTCTTGGTCAGGGCGAGTGGCCAGAAATGGAGGCCATTTTCCATGGGGAAAACGAAGTCATTGGCCCAGGCTCTGGGTGTCAGATGACTGGTGGCATCTGGGGCTCTAAGGACTTGCAGGGTCCTAGTTGCTGGCAGCTTTCGTTCTGGAAGGATCCAGCACAGTTTGTAGATTCCTGGCTTGGCACTGCCCTGCCTGCCAGGCCAAGTGGCCACAAATGAAGGCCATTTTCCATGGGAAAAACGAAGTCCTTTCCCCAGGGTCTCAGGAATATGTTCAAGGTGGCGTTTGAGGCTCTAAGTACTTCCAGGGCCCTAGTTGCTGCCAGCTTTTCTTTTGGAAAAATCCAGCAACGATTGCATCATTCTAGCTAGGCTCCCACTTTCTGCCAGGGTGAGTGGCTGCCAAGGGAGGCCATTTGCCATGGGAAAAAGAAGTCCTTTCCCCAGGGTCTGGGTGTCAGATGAAAGGTGGCCTTTGGGGTTCTGAGGACTTGTAGGGTAGTACTTACTGGCTAGAGTAGAGGAAATGGATTCTATTTGAATATCTGTCCCACAGGTCCTGGTTGTCCTTGATGGGCTGCAGCTGTGAGCATTGAAGAGAACTGGGATAAAAGGGGGCGGCGTAGCCATTCAGGGAGAGCCTTGAAGGAGCCCTGAACTGGGAAAGAACAGCATGCAGAAGAAAGCGTCTGTGCTGTGAAGATCTGCAGCCATAAGAACACACCGAGGAGGTATGGACTTTAGCAATCTGAGAACAGCATGATGGGACTCTAGAGAAATAGAACAACAACAAGTGGTAGCTTTCGATTTGGAGCAATCCAGCAAAGCTTGCAAATTTCTTGCTGGGCACCACCCTCTTGGTCAGGGCGAGTGGCCAGAAATGGAGGCCATTTTCCATGGGGAAAACGAAGTCATTGGCCCAGGCTCTGGGTGTCAGATGACTGGTGGCATCTGGGGCTCTAAGGACTTGCAGGGTCCTAGTTGCTGGCAGCTTTCGTTCTGGAAGGATCCAGCACAGTTTGTAGATTCCTGGCTTGGCACTGCCCTGCCTGCCAGGCCAAGTGGCCAGAAATGAAGGCCATTTTCCATGGGAAAAACGAAGTCCTTTCCCCAGGGTCTCAGGAATATGTTCAAGGTGGCGTTTGAGGCTCTAAGTACTTCCAGGGCCCTAGTTGCTGCCAGCTTTTCTTTTGGAAAAATCCAGCAACGATTGCATCATTCTAGCTAGGCTCCCACTTTCTGCCAGGGTGAGTGGCTGCCAAGGGAGGCCATTTGCCATGGGAAAAAGAAGTCCTTTCCCCAGGGTCTGGGTGTCAGATGAAAGGTGGCCTTTGGGGTTCTGAGGACTTGTAGGGTAGTACTTACTGGCTAGAGTAGAGGAAATGGATTCTATTTGAATATCTGTCCCACAGGTCCTGGTTGTCCTTGATGGGCTGCAGCTGTGAGCATTGAAGAGAACTGGGATAAAAGGGGGCGGCGTAGCCATTCAGGGAGAGCCTTGAAGGAGCCCTGAACTGGGAAAGAACAGCATGCAGAAGAAAGCGTCTGTGCTGTGAAGATCTGCAGCCATAAGAACACACCGAGGAGGTATGGACTTTAGCAATCTGAGAACAGCATGATGGGACTCTAGAGAAATAGAACAACAACAAGTGGCAGCTTTCGATTTGGAGCAATCCAGCAAAGCTTGCAAATTTCTTGCTGGGCACCACCCTCTTGGTCAGGGCGAGTGGCCAGAAATGGAGGCCATTTTCCATGGGGAAAACGAAGTCATTGGCCCAGGCTCTGGGTGTCAGATGACTGGTGGCATCTGGGGCTGTAAGGACTTGCAGGGTCCTAGTTGCTGGCAGCTTTCGTTCTGGAAGGATCCGGCAGAGTTTGTAGATTCCTGGCTTGGCACTGCCCTGCCTGCCAGGCCAAGTGGCCACAAATGAAGGCCATTTTCCATGGGAAAAACGAAGTCCTTTCCCCAGGGTCTCAGGAATATGTTCAAGGTGGCGTTTGAGGCTCTAAGTACTTCCAGGGCCCTAGTTGCTGCCAGCTTTTCTTTTGGAAAAATCCAGCAACGATTGCATCATTCTAGCTAGGCTCCCACTTTCTGCCAGGGTGAGTGGCTGCCAAGGGAGGCCATTTGCCATGGGAAAAAGAAGTCCTTTCCCCAGGGTCTGGGTGTCAGATGAAAGGTGGCCTTTGGGGTTCTGAGGACTTGTAGGGTAGTACTTACTGGCTAGAGTAGAGGAAATGGATTCTATTTGAATATCTGTCCCACAGGTCCTGGTTGTCCTTGATGGGCTGCAGCTGTGAGCATTGAAGAGAACTGGGATAAAAGGGGGCGGCGTAGCCATTCAGGGAGAGCCTTGAAGGAGCCCTGAACTGGGAAAGAACAGCATGCAGAAGAAAGCGTCTGTGCTGTGAAGATCTGCAGCCATAAGAACACACCGAGGAGGTATGGACTTTAGCAATCTGAGAACAGCATGATGGGACTCTAGAGAAATAAAACAACAAGAAGTGGCAGCTTTCGATTTGGAGCAATCCAGCAAAGCTTGCAAATTTCTTGCTGGGCACCACCCTCTTGGTCAGGGCGAGTGGCCAGAAATGGAGGCCATTTTCCATGGGGAAAACGAAGTCATTGGCCCAGGCTCTGGGTGTCAGATGACTGGTGGCATCTGGGGCTGTAAGGACTTGCAGGGTCCTAGTTGCTGGCAGCTTTCGTTCTGGAAGGATCCAGCACAGTTTGTAGATTCCTGGCTTGGCACTGCCCTGCCTGCCAGGCCAAGTGGCCAGAAATGAAGGCCATTTTCCATGGGAAAAACGAAGTCCTTTCCCCAGGGTCTCAGGAATATGTTCAAGGTGGCGTTTGAGGCTCTAAGTACTTCCAGGGCCCTAGTTGCTGCCAGCTTTTCTTTTGGAAAAATCCAGCAACGATTGCATCATTCTAGCTAGGCTCCCACTTTCTGCCAGGGTGAGTGGCTGCCAAGGGAGGCCATTTGCCATGGGAAAAAGAAGTCCTTTCCCCAGGGTCTGGGTGTCAGATGAAAGGTGGCCTTTGGGGTTCTGAGGACTTGTAGGGTAGTACTTACTGGCTAGAGTAGAGGAAATGGATTCTATTTGAATATCTGTCCCACAGGTCCTGGTTGTCCTTGATGGGCTGCAGCTGTGAGCATTGAAGAGAACTGGGATAAAAGGGGGCGGCGTAGCCATTCAGGGAGAGCCTTGAAGGAGCCCTGAACTGGGAAAGAACAGCATGCAGAAGAAAGCGTCTGTGCTGTGAAGATCTGCAGCCATAAGAACACACCGAGGAGGTATGGACTTTAGCAATCTGAGAAGAGCATGATGGGACTCTAGAGAAATAGAACAACAACAAGTGGCAGCTTTAGATTTGGAGCAATCCAGCAAAGCTTGCAAATTTCTTGCTGGGCACCACCCTCTTGGTCAGGGCGAGTGGCCAGAAATGGAGGCAATTTTCCATGGGGAAAACAAAGTCATTGGCCCAGGCTCTGGGTGTCAGATGACTGGTGGCATCTGGGGCTCTAAGGACTTGCAGGGTCCTAGTTGCTGGCAGCTTTCGTTCTGGAAGGATCCAGCAGAGTTTGTAGATTCCTGGCTTGGCACCGCCCTGCCTGCCAGGCCAAGTGGCCACAAATGAAGGCCATTTTCCATGGGAAAAAGAAGTCCTTTCCCCAGGGTCTCAGGAATATGTTCAAGGTGGCGTTTGAGGCTCTAAGTACTTCCAGGGCCCTAGTTGCTGCCAGCTTTTCTTTTGGAAAAATCCAGCAACGATTGCATCATTCTAGCTAGGCTCCCACTTTCTGCCAGGGTGAGTGGCTGCCAAGGGAGGCCATTTGCCATGGGAAAAAGAAGTCCTTTCCCCAGGGTCTGGGTGTCAGATGAAAGGTGGCCTTTGGGGTTCTGAGGACTTGTAGGGTAGTACTTACTGGCTAGAGTAGAGGAAATGGATTCTATTTGAATATCTGTCCCACAGGTCCTGGTTGTCCTTGATGGGCTGCAGCTGTGAGCATTGAAGAGAACTGGGATAAAAGGGGGCGGCGTAGCCATTCAGGGAGAGCCTTGAAGGAGCCCTGAACTGGGAAAGAACAGCATGCAGAAGAAAGCGTCTGTGCTGTGAAGATCTGCAGCCATAAGAACACACCGAGGAGGTATGGACTTTAGCAATCTGAGAACAGCATGATGGGACTCTAGAGAAATAGAACAACAACAAGTGGCAGCTTTAGATTTGGAGCAATCCAGCAAAGCTTGCAAATTTCTTGCTGGGCACCACCCTCTTGGTCAGGGCGAGTGGCCAGAAATGGAGGCCATTTTCCATGGGGAAAACAAAGTCATTGGCCCAGGCTCTGGGTGTCAGATGACTGGTGGCATCTGGGGCTCTAAGGACTTGCAGGGTCCTAGTTGCTGGCAGCTTTCGTTCTGGAAGGATCCAGCAGAGTTTGTAGATTCCTGGCTTGGCACTGCCCTGCCTGCCAGGCCAAGTGGCCACAAATGAAGGCCATTTTCCATGGGAAAAAGAAGTCCTTTCCCCAGGGTCTCAGTAATATGTTCAAGGTGGCGTTTGAGGCTCTAAGTACTTCCAGGGCCCTAGTTGCTGGCAGCTTTTCTTTTGGAAAAATCCAGCAACGATTGCATCATTCTAGCTAGGCTCCCACTTTCTGCCAGGGTGAGTGGCTGCCAAGGGAGGCCATTTGCCATGGGAAAAAGAAGTCCTTTCCCCAGGGTCTGGGTGTCAGATGAAAGGTGGCCTTTGGGGTTCTGAGGACTTGTAGGGTAGTACTTACTGGCTAGAGTAGAGGAAATGGATTCTATTTGAATATCTGTCCCACAGGTCCTGGTTGTCCTTGATGGGCTGCAGCTGTGAGCATTGAAGAGAACTGGGATAAAAGGGGGCGGCTTAGCCATTCAGGGAGAGCCTTGAAGGAGCCCTGAACTGGGAAAGAACAGCATGCAGAAGAAAGCGTCTGTGCTGTGAAGATCTGCAGCCATAAGAACACACCGAGGAGGTATGGACTTTAGCAATCTGAGAACAGCATGATGGGACTCTAGAGAAATAGAACAACAACAAGTGGTAGCTTTCGATTTGGAGCAATCCAGCAAAGCTTGCAAATTTCTTGCTGGGCACCACCCTCTTGGTCAGGGCGAGTGGCCAGAAATGGAGGCCATTTTCCATGGGGAAAACGAAGTCATTGGCCCAGGCTCTGGGTGTCAGATGACTGGTGGCATCTGGGGCTCTAAGGACTTGCAGGGTCCTAGTTGCTGGCAGCTTTCGTTCTGGAAGGATCCAGCACAGTTTGTAGATTCCTGGCTTGGCACTGCCCTGCCTGCCAGGCCAAGTGGCCAGAAATGAAGGCCATTTTCCATGGGAAAAACGAAGTCCTTTCCCCAGGGTCTCAGTAATATGTTCAAGGTGGCGTTTGAGGCTCTAAGTACTTCCAGGGCCCTAGTTGCTGGCAGCTTTTCTTTTGGAAAAATCCAGCAACGATTGCATCATTCTAGCTAGGCTCCCACTTTCTGCCAGGGTGAGTGGCTGCCAAGGGAGGCCATTTGCCATGGGAAAAAGAAGTCCTTTCCCCAGGGTCTGGGTGTCAGATGAAAGGTGGCCTTTGGGGTTCTGAGGACTTGTAGGGTAGTACTTACTGGCTAGAGTAGAGGAAATGGATTCTATTTGAATATCTGTCTAGAGGCTTTGCCCCACAGGCCCTGGTTGTCCTTGATGGGCTGCAGCTGTGAGCATTGAAGAGAACTGGGATAAAAGGGGGCGGCGTAGCCATTCAGGGAGAGCCTTGAAGGAGCCCTGAACTGGGAAAGAACAGCATGCAGAAGAAAGCGTCTGTGCTGTGAAGATCTGCAGCCATAAGAACACACCGAGGAGGTATGGACTTTAGCAATCTGAGAACAGCATTATGGGACTCTAGAGAAATAGAACAACAACAAGTGGCAGCTTTCGATTTGGAGCAATCCAGCAAAGCTTGCAAATTTCTTGCTGGGCACCACCCTCTTGGTCAGGGCGAGTGGCCAGAAATGGAGGCCATTTTCCATGGGGAAAACGAAGTCATTGGCCCAGGCTCTGGGTGTCAGATGACTGGTGGCATCTGGGGCTCTAAGGACTTGCAGGGTCCTAGTTGCTGGCAGCTTTCGTTCTGGAAGGATCCAGCAGAGTTTGTAGATTCCTGGCTTGGCACTGCCCTGCCTGCCAGGCCAAGTGGCCACAAATGAAGGCCATTTTCCATGGGAAAAACGAAGTCCTTTCCCCAGGGTCTCAGTAATATGTTCAAGGTGGCGTTTGAGGCTCTAAGTACTTCCAGGGCCCTAGTTGCTGCCAGCTTTTCTTTTGGAAAAATCCAGCAACGATTGCATCATTCTAGCTAGGCTCCCACTTTCTGCCAGGGTGAGTGGCTGCCAAGGGAGGCCATTTGCCATGGGAAAAAGAAGTCCTTTCCCCAGGGTCTGGGTGTCAGATGAAAGGTGGCCTTTGGGGTTCTGAGGACTTGTAGGGTAGTACTTACTGGCTAGAGTAGAGGAAATGGATTCTATTTGAATATCTGTCCCACAGGTCCTGGTTGTCCTTGATGGGCTGCAGCTGTGAGCATTGAAGA
The DNA here is from genome assembly GCF_051311805.1 of Agelaius phoeniceus. Lineage (NCBI taxonomy): Eukaryota > Metazoa > Chordata > Aves > Passeriformes > Icteridae > Agelaius > Agelaius phoeniceus. The sequence continues at coordinate 43,635 of NW_027509929.1, forward strand.
GAACTGGGATAAAAGGGGGCGGCGTAGCCATTCAGGGAGAGCCTTGAAGGAGCCCTGAACTGGGAAAGAACAGCATGCAGAAGAAAGCGTCTGTGCTGTGAAGATCTGCAGCCATAAGAACACACCGAGGAGGTATGGACTTTAGCAATCTGAGAACAGCATGATGGGACTCTAGAGAAATAGAACAACAACAAGTGGTAGCTTTCGATTTGGAGCAATCCAGCAAAGCTTGCAAATTTCTTGCTGGGCACCACCCTCTTGGTCAGGGCGAGTGGCCAGAAATGGAGGCCATTTTCCATGGGGAAAACGAAGTCATTGGCCCAGGCTCTGGGTGTCAGATGACTGGTGGCATCTGGGGCTCTAAGGACTTGCAGGGTCCTAGTTGCTGGCAGCTTTCGTTCTGGAAGGATCCAGCACAGTTTGTAGATTCCTGGCTTGGCACTGCCCTGCCTGCCAGGCCAAGTGGCCAGAAATGAAGGCCATTTTCCATGGGAAAAACGAAGTCCTTTCCCCAGGGTCTCAGTAATATGTTCAAGGTGGCGTTTGAGGCTCTAAGTACTTCCAGGGCCCTAGTTGCTGCCAGCTTTTCTTTTGGAAAAATCCAGCAACGATTGCATCATTCTAGCTAGGCTCCCACTTTCTGCCAGGGTGAGTGGCTGCCAAGGGAGGCCATTTGCCATGGGAAAAAGAAGTCCTTTCCCCAGGGTCTGGGTGTCAGATGAAAGGTGGCCTTTGGGGTTCTGAGGACTTGTAGGGTAGTACTTACTGGCTAGAGTAGAGGAAATGGATTCTATTTGAATATCTGTCCCACAGGTCCTGGTTGTCCTTGATGGGCTGCAGCTGTGAGCATTGAAGAGAACTGGGATAAAAGGGGGCGGCGTAGCCATTCAGGGAGAGCCTTGAAGGAGCCCTGAACTGGGAAAGAACAGCATGCAGAAGAAAGCGTCTGTGCTGTGAAGATCTGCAGCCATAAGAACACACCGAGGAGGTATGGACTTTAGCAATCTGAGAACAGCATGATGGGACTCTAGAGAAATAGAACAACAACAAGTGGCAGCTTTCGATTTGGAGCAATCCAGCAAAGCTTGCAAATTTCTTGCTGGGCACCACCCTCTTGGTCAGGGCGAGTGGCCAGAAATGGAGGCCATTTTCCATGGGGAAAACGAAGTCATTGGCCCAGGCTCTGGGTGTCAGATGACTGGTGGCATCTGGGGCTCTAAGGACTTGCAGGGTCCTAGTTGCTGGCAGCTTTCGTTCTGGAAGGATCCGGCAGAGTTTGTAGATTCCTGGCTTGGCACTGCCCTGCCTGCCAGGCCAAGTGGCCACAAATGAAGGCCATTTTCCATGGGAAAAACGAAGTCCTTTCCCCAGGGTCTCAGGAATATGTTCAAGGTGGCGTTTGAGGCTCTAAGTACTTCCAGGGCCCTAGTTGCTGGCAGCTTTTCTTTTGGAAAAATCCAGCAACGATTGCATCATTCTAGCTAGGCTCCCACTTTCTGCCAGGGTGAGTGGCTGCCAAGGGAGGCCATTTGCCATGGGAAAAAGAAGTCCTTTCCCCAGGGTCTGGGTGTCAGATGAAAGGTGGCCTTTGGGGTTCTGAGGACTTGTAGGGTAGTACTTACTGGCTAGAGTAGAGGAAATGGATTCTATTTGAATATCTGTCCCACAGGTCCTGGTTGTCCTTGATGGGCTGCAGCTGTGAGCATTGAAGAGAACTGGGATAAAAGGGGGCGGCGTAGCCATTCAGGGAGAGCCTTGAAGGAGCCCTGAACTGGGAAAGAACAGCATGCAGAAGAAAGCGTCTGTGCTGTGAAGATCTGCAGCCATAAGAACACACCGAGGAGGTATGGACTTTAGCAATCTGAGAACAGCATGATGGGACTCTAGAGAAATAAAACAACAAGAAGTGGCAGCTTTCGATTTGGAGCAATCCAGCAAAGCTTGCAAATTTCTTGCTGGGCACCACCCTCTTGGTCAGGGCGAGTGGCCAGAAATGGAGGCCATTTTCCATGGGGAAAACGAAGTCATTGGCCCAGGCTCTGGGTGTCAGATGACTGGTGGCATCTGGGGCTGTAAGGACTTGCAGGGTCCTAGTTGCTGGCAGCTTTCGTTCTGGAAGGATCCAGCAGAGTTTGTAGATTCCTGGCTTGGCACTGCCCTGCCTGCCAGGCCAAGTGGCCAGAAATGAAGGCCATTTTCCATGGGAAAAACGAAGTCCTTTCCCCAGGGTCTCAGGAATATGTTCAAGGTGGCGTTTGAGGCTCTAAGTACTTCCAGGGCCCTAGTTGCTGCCAGCTTTTCTTTTGGAAAAATCCAGCAACGATTGCATCATTCTAGCTAGGCTCCCACTTTCTGCCAGGGTGAGTGGCTGCCAAGGGAGGCCATTTGCCATGGGAAAAAGAAGTCCTTTCCCCAGGGTCTGGGTGTCAGATGAAAGGTGGCCTTTGGGGTTCTGAGGACTTGTAGGGTAGTACTTACTGGCTAGAGTAGAGGAAATGGATTCTATTTGAATATCTGTCCCACAGGTCCTGGTTGTCCTTGATGGGCTGCAGCTGTGAGCATTGAAGAGAACTGGGATAAAAGGGGGCGGCGTAGCCATTCAGGGAGAGCCTTGAAGGAGCCCTGAACTGGGAAAGAACAGCATGCAGAAGAAAGCGTCTGTGCTGTGAAGATCTGCAGCCATAAGAACACACCGAGGAGGTATGGACTTCAGCAATCTGAGAAGAGCATGATGGGACTCTAGAGAAATAGAACAACAACAAGTGGCAGCTTTAGATTTGGAGCAATCCAGCAAAGCTTGCAAATTTCTTGCTGGGCACCACCCTCTTGGTCAGGGCGAGTGGCCAGAAATGGAGGCAATTTTCCATGGGGAAAACAAAGTCATTGGCCCAGGCTCTGGGTGTCAGATGACTGGTGGCATCTGGGGCTCTAAGGACTTGCAGGGTCCTAGTTGCTGGCAGCTTTCGTTCTGGAAGGATCCAGCAGAGTTTGTAGATTCCTGGCTTGGCACCGCCCTGCCTGCCAGGCCAAGTGGCCACAAATGAAGGCCATTTTCCATGGGAAAAAGAAGTCCTTTCCCCAGGGTCTCAGGAATATGTTCAAGGTGGCGTTTGAGGCTCTAAGTACTTCCAGGGCCCTAGTTGCTGCCAGCTTTTCTTTTGGAAAAATCCAGCAACGATTGCATCATTCTAGCTAGGCTCCCACTTTCTGCCAGGGTGAGTGGCTGCCAAGGGAGGCCATTTGCCATGGGAAAAAGAAGTCCTTTCCCCAGGGTCTGGGTGTCAGATGAAAGGTGGCCTTTGGGGTTCTGAGGACTTGTAGGGTAGTACTTACTGGCTAGAGTAGAGGAAATGGATTCTATTTGAATATCTGTCCCACAGGTCCTGGTTGTCCTTGATGGGCTGCAGCTGTGAGCATTGAAGAGAACTGGGATAAAAGGGGGCGGCGTAGCCATTCAGGGAGAGCCTTGAAGGAGCCCTGAACTGGGAAAGAACAGCATGCAGAAGAAAGCGTCTGTGCTGTGAAGATCTGCAGCCATAAGAACACACCGAGGAGGTATGGACTTTAGCAATCTGAGAACAGCATGATGGGACTCTAGAGAAATAGAACAACAACAAGTGGCAGCTTTAGATTTGGAGCAATCCAGCAAAGCTTGCAAATTTCTTGCTGGGCACCACCCTCTTGGTCAGGGCGAGTGGCCAGAAATGGAGGCCATTTTCCATGGGGAAAACAAAGTCATTGGCCCAGGCTCTGGGTGTCAGATGACTGGTGGCATCTGGGGCTCTAAGGACTTGCAGGGTCCTAGTTGCTGGCAGCTTTCGTTCTGGAAGGATCCAGCAGAGTTTGTAGATTCCTGGCTTGGCACTGCCCTGCCTGCCAGGCCAAGTGGCCACAAATGAAGGCCATTTTCCATGGGAAAAAGAAGTCCTTTCCCCAGGGTCTCAGTAATATGTTCAAGGTGGCGTTTGAGGCTCTAAGTACTTCCAGGGCCCTAGTTGCTGGCAGCTTTTCTTTTGGAAAAATCCAGCAACGATTGCATCATTCTAGCTAGGCTCCCACTTTCTGCCAGGGTGAGTGGCTGCCAAGGGAGGCCATTTGCCATGGGAAAAAGAAGTCCTTTCCCCAGGGTCTGGGTGTCAGATGAAAGGTGGCCTTTGGGGTTCTGAGGACTTGTAGGGTAGTACTTACTGGCTAGAGTAGAGGAAATGGATTCTATTTGAATATCTGTCCCACAGGTCCTGGTTGTCCTTGATGGGCTGCAGCTGTGAGCATTGAAGAGAACTGGGATAAAAGGGGGCGGCTTAGCCATTCAGGGAGAGCCTTGAAGGAGCCCTGAACTGGGAAAGAACAGCATGCAGAAGAAAGCGTCTGTGCTGTGAAGATCTGCAGCCATAAGAACACACCGAGGAGGTATGGACTTTAGCAATCTGAGAACAGCATGATGGGACTCTAGAGAAATAGAACAACAACAAGTGGTAGCTTTAGATTTGGAGCAATCCAGCAAAGCTTGCAAATTTCTTGCTGGGCACCACCCTCTTGGTCAGGGCGAGTGGCCAGAAATGGAGGCCATTTTCCATGGGGAAAACGAAGTCATTGGCCCAGGCTCTGGGTGTCAGATGACTGGTGGCATCTGGGGCTCTAAGGACTTGCAGGGTCCTAGTTGCTGGCAGCTTTCGTTCTGGAAGGATCCAGCACAGTTTGTAGATTCCTGGCTTGGCACTGCCCTGCCTGCCAGGCAGAGTGGCCAGAAATGAAGGCCATTTTCCATGGGAAAAACGAAGTCCTTTCCCCAGGGTCTCAGTAATATGTTCAAGGTGGCGTTTGAGGCTCTAAGTACTTCCAGGGCCCTAGTTGCTGCCAGCTTTTCTTTTGGAAAAATCCAGCAACGATTGCATCATTCTAGCTAGGCTCCCACTTTCTGCCAGGGTGAGTGGCTGCCAAGGGAGGCCATTTGCCATGGGAAAAAGAAGTCCTTTCCCCAGGGTCTGGGTGTCAGATGAAAGGTGGCCTTTGGGGTTCTGAGGACTTGTAGGGTAGTACTTACTGGCTAGAGTAGAGGAAATGGATTCTATTTGAATATCTGTCCCACAGGTCCTGGTTGTCCTTGATGGGCTGCAGCTGTGAGCATTGAAGAGAACTGGGATAAAAGGGGGCGGCGTAGCCATTCAGGGAGAGCCTTGAAGGAGCCCTGAACTGGGAAAGAACAGCATGCAGAAGAAAGCGTCTGTGCTGTGAAGATCTGCAGCCATAAGAACACACCGAGGAGGTATGGACTTTAGCAATCTGAGAACAGCATGATGGGACTCTAGAGAAATAGAACAACAACAAGTGGTAGCTTTAGATTTGGAGCAATCCAGCAAAGCTTGCAAATTTCTTGCTGGGCACCACCCTCTTGGTCAGGGCGAGTGGCCAGAAATGGAGGCCATTTTCCATGGGGAAAACGAAGTCATTGGCCCAGGCTCTGGGTGTCAGATGACTGGTGGCATCTGGGGCTCTAAGGACTTGCAGGGTCCTAGTTGCTGGCAGCTTTTGTTCTGGAAGGATCCAGCAGAGTTTGTAGATTCCTGGCTTGGCACTGCCCTGCCTGCCAGGCCAAGTGGCCACAAATGAAGGCCATTTCCCATGGGAAAAACGAAGTCCTTTCCCCAGGGTCTCAGGAATATGTTCAAGGTGGCGTTTGAGGCTCTAAGTACTTCCAGGGCCCTAGTTGCTGCCAGCTTTTCTTTTGGAAAAATCCAGCAACGATTGCATCATTCTAGCTAGGCTCCCACTTTCTGCCAGGGTGAGTGGCTGCCAAGGGAGGCCATTTGCCATGGGAAAAAGAAGTCCTTTCCCCAGGGTCTGGGTGTCAGATGAAAGGTGGCCTTTGGGGTTCTGAGGACTTGTAGGGTAGTACTTACTGGCTAGAGTAGAGGAAATGGATTCTATTTGAATATCTGTCTAGAGGCTTTGCCCCACAGGTCCTGGTTGTCCTTGATGGGCTGCAGCTGTGAGCATTGAAGAGAACTGGGATAAAAGGGGGCGGCGTAGCCATTCAGGGAGAGCCTTGAAGGAGCCCTGAACTGGGAAAGAACAGCATGCAGAAGAAAGCGTCTGTGCTGTGAAGATCTGCAGCCATAAGAACACACCGAGGAGGTATGGACTTTAGCAATCTGAGAACAGCATTATGGGACTCTAGAGAAATAAAACAACAACAAGTGGCAGCTTTCGATTTGGAGCAATCCAGCAAAGCTTGCAAATTTCTTGCTGGGCACCACCCTCTTGGTCAGGGCGAGTGGCCAGAAATGGAGGCCATTTTCCATGGGGAAAACGAAGTCATTGGCCCAGGCTCTGGGTGTCAGATGACTGGTGGCATCTGGGGCTCTAAGGACTTGCAGGGTCCTAGTTGCTGGCAGCTTTCGTTCTGGAAGGATCCAGCACAGTTTGTAGATTCCTGGCTTGGCACTGCCCTGCCTGCCAGGCCAAGTGGCCACAAATGAAGGCCATTTTCCATGGGAAAAACGAAGTCCTTTCCCCAGGGTCTCAGGAATATGTTCAAGGTGGCGTTTGAGGCTCTAAGTACTTCCAGGGCCCTAGTTGCTGCCAGCTTTTCTTTTGGAAAAATCCAGCAACGATTGCATCATTCTAGCTAGGCTCCCACTTTCTGCCAGGGTGAGTGGCTGCCAAGGGAGGCCATTTGCCATGGGAAAAAGAAGTCCTTTCCCCAGGGTCTGGGTGTCAGATGAAAGGTGGCCTTTGGGGTTCTGAGGACTTGTAGGGTAGTACTTACTGGCTAGAGTAGAGGAAATGGATTCTATTTGAATATCTGTCCCACAGGTCCTGGTTGTCCTTGATGGGCTGCAGCTGTGAGCATTGAAGAGAACTGGGATAAAAGGGGGTGGCGTAGCCATTCAGGGAGAGCCTTGAAGGAGCCCTGAACTGGGAAAGAACAGCATGCAGAAGAAAGCGTCTGTGCTGTGAAGATCTGCAGCCATAAGAACACACCGAGGAGGTATGGACTTTAGCAATCTGAGAACAGCATGATGGGACTCTAGAGAAATAGAACAACAACAAGTGGTAGCTTTAGATTTGGAGCAATCCAGCAAAGCTTGCAAATTTCTTGCTGGGCACCACCCTCTTGGTCAGGGCGAGTGGCCAGAAATGGAGGCCATTTTCCATGGGGAAAACGAAGTCATTGGCCCAGGCTCTGGGTGTCAGATGACTGGTGGCATCTGGGGCTGTAAGGACTTGCAGGGTCCTAGTTGCTGGCAGCTTTTGTTCTGGAAGGATCCAGCAGAGTTTGTAGATTCCTGGCTTGGCACTGCCCTGCCTGCCAGGCCAAGTGGCCACAAATGAAGGCCATTTCCCATGGGAAAAACGAAGTCCTTTCCCCAGGGTCTCAGGAATATGTTCAAGGTGGCGTTTGAGGCTCTAAGTACTTCCAGGGCCCTAGTTGCTGCCAGCTTTTCTTTTGGAAAAATCCAGCAACGATTGCATCATTCTAGCTAGGCTCCCACTTTCTGCCAGGGTGAGTGGCTGCCAAGGGAGGCCATTTGCCATGGGAAAAAGAAGTCCTTTCCCCAGAGTCTGGGTGTCAGATGAAAGGTGGCCTTTGGGGTTCTGAGGACTTGTAGGGTAGTACTTACTGGCTAGAGTAGAGGAAATGGATTCTATTTGAATATCTGTCTAGAGGCTTTGCCCCACAGGTCCTGGTTGTCCTTGATGGGCTGCAGCTGTGAGCATTGAAGAGAACTGGGATAAAAGGGGGCGGCGTAGCCATTCAGGGAGAGCCTTGAAGGAGCCCTGAACTGGGAAAGAACAGCATGCAGAAGAAAGCGTCTGTGCTGTGAAGATCTGCAGCCATAAGAACACACCGAGGAGGTATGGACTTTAGCAATCTGAGAACAGCATTATGGGACTCTAGAGAAATAGAACAACAACAAGTGGCAGCTTTCGATTTGGAGCAATCCAGCAAAGCTTGCAAATTTCTTGCTGGGCACCACCCTCTTGGTCAGGGCGAGTGGCCAGAAATGGAGGCCATTTTCCATGGGGAAAACGAAGTCATTGGCCCAGGCTCTGGGTGTCAGATGACTGGTGGCATCTGGGGCTCTAAGGACTTGCAGGGTCCTAGTTGCTGGCAGCTTTCGTTCTGGAAGGATCCAGCAGAGTTTGTAGATTCCTGGCTTGGCACTGCCCTGCCTGCCAGGCCAAGTGGCCACAAATGAAGGCCATTTTCCATGGGAAAAAGAAGTCCTTTCCCCAGGGTCTCAGGAATATGTTCAAGGTGGCGTTTGAGGCTCTAAGTACTTCCAGGGCCCTAGTTGCTGCCAGCTTTTCTTTTGGAAAAATCCAGCAACGATTGCATCATTCTAGCTAGGCTCCCACTTTCTGCCAGGGTGAGTGGCTGCCAAGGGAGGCCATTTGCCATGGGAAAAAGAAGTCCTTTCCCCAGGGTCTGGGTGTCAGATGAAAGGTGGCCTTTGGGGTTCTGAGGACTTGTAGGGTAGTACTTACTGGCTAGAGTAGAGGAAATGGATTCTATTTGAATATCTGTCCCACAGGTCCTGGTTGTCCTTGATGGGCTGCAGCTGTGAGCATTGAAGAGAACTGGGATAAAAGGGGGCGGCGTAGCCATTCAGGGAGAGCCTTGAAGGAGCCCTGAACTGGGAAAGAACAGCATGCAGAAGAAAGCGTCTGTGCTGTGAAGATCTGCAGCCATAAGAACACACCGAGGAGGTATGGACTTTAGCAATCTGAGAACAGCATGATGGGACTCTAGAGAAATAGAACAACAACAAGTGGTAGCTTTAGATTTGGAGCAATCCAGCAAAGCTTGCAAATTTCTTGCTGGGCACCACCCTCTTGGTCAGGGCGAGTGGCCAGAAATGGAGGCCATTTTCCATGGGGAAAACGAAGTCATTGGCCCAGGCTCTGGGTGTCAGATGACTGGTGGCATCTGGGGCTGTAAGGACTTGCAGGGTCCTAGTTGCTGGCAGCTTTTGTTCTGGAAGGATCCAGCAGAGTTTGTAGATTCCTGGCTTGGCACTGCCCTGCCTGCCAGGCAGAGTGGCCACAAATGAAGGCCATTTTCCATGGGAAAAACGAAGTCCTTTCCCCAGGGTCTCAGGAATATGTTCAAGGTGGCGTTTGAGGCTCTAAGTACTTCCAGGGCCCTAGTTGCTGCCAGCTTTTCTTTTGGAAAAATCCAGCAACGATTGCATCATTCTAGCTAGGCTCCCACTTTCTGCCAGGGTGAGTGGCTGCCAAGGGAGGCCATTTGCCATGGGAAAAAGAAGTCCTTTCCCCAGGGTCTGGGTGTCAGATGAAAGGTGGCCTTTGGGGTTCTGAGGACTTGTAGGGTAGTACTTACTGGCTAGAGTAGAGGAAATGGATTCTATTTGAATATCTGTCCCACAGGTCCTGGTTGTCCTTGATGGGCTGCAGCTGTGAGCATTGAAGAGAACTGGGATAAAAGGGGGCGGCGTAGCCATTCAGGGAGAGCCTTGAAGGAGCCCTGAACTGGGAAAGAACAGCATGCAGAAGAAAGCGTCTGTGCTGTGAAGATCTGCAGCCATAAGAACACACCGAGGAGGTATGGACTTTAGCAATCTGAGAACAGCATGATGGGACTCTAGAGAAATAGAAGAACAACAAGTGGTAGCTTTAGATTTGGAGCAATCCAGCAAAGCTTGCAAATTTCTTGCTGGGCACCACCCTCTTGGTCAGGGCGAGTGGCCAGAAATGGAGGCCATTTTCCATGGGGAAAACGAAGTCATTGGCCCAGGCTCTGGGTGTCAGATGACTGGTGGCATCTGGGGCTCTAAGGACTTGCAGGGTCCTAGTTGCTGGCAGCTTTCGTTCTGGAAGGATCCAGCACAGTTTGTAGATTCCTGGCTTGGCACTGCCCTGCCTGCCAGGCAGAGTGGCCAGAAATGAAGGCCATTTTCCATGGGAAAAACGAAGTCCTTTCCCCAGGGTCTCAGGAATATGTTCAAGGTGGCGTTTGAGGCTCTAAGTACTTCCAGGGCCCTAGTTGCTGCCAGCTTTTCTTTTGGAAAAATCCAGCAACGATTGCATCATTCTAGCTAGGCTCCCACTTTCTGCCAGGGTGAGTGGCTGCCAAGGGAGGCCATTTGCCATGGGAAAAAGAAGTCCTTTCCCCAGGGTCTGGGTGTCAGATGAAAGGTGGCCTTTGGGGTTCTGAGGACTTGTAGGGTAGTACTTACTGGCTAGAGTAGAGGAAATGGATTCTATTTGAATATCTGTCCCACAGGTCCTGGTTGTCCTTGATGGGCTGCAGCTGTGAGCATTGAAGAGAACTGGGATAAAAGGGGGCGGCGTAGCCATTCAGGGAGAGCCTTGAAGGAGCCCTGAACTGGGAAAGAACAGCATGCAGAAGAAAGCGTCTGTGCTGTGAAGATCTGCAGCCATAAGAACACACCGAGGAGGTATGGACTTTAGCAATCTGAGAACAGCATGATGGGACTCTAGAGAAATAGAACAACAACAAGTGGTAGCTTTAGATTTGGAGCAATCCAGCAAAGCTTGCAAATTTCTTGCTGGGCACCACCCTCTTGGTCAGGGCGAGTGGCCAGAAATGGAGGCCATTTTCCATGGGGAAAACGAAGTCATTGGCCCAGGCTCTGGGTGTCAGATGACTGGTGGCATCTGGGGCTGTAAGGACTTGCAGGGTCCTAGTTGCTGGCAGCTTTTGTTCTGGAAGGATCCAGCAGAGTTTGTAGATTCCTGGCTTGGCACTGCCCTGCCTGCCAGGCCAAGTGGCCACAAATGAAGGCCATTTCCCATGGGAAAAACGAAGTCCTTTCCCCAGGGTCTCAGGAATATGTTCAAGGTGGCGTTTGAGGCTCTAAGTACTTCCAGGGCCCTAGTTGCTGCCAGCTTTTCTTTTGGAAAAATCCAGCAACGATTGCATCATTCTAGCTAGGCTCCCACTTTCTGCCAGGGTGAGTGGCTGCCAAGGGAGGCCATTTGCCATGGGAAAAAGAAGTCCTTTCCCCAGGGTCTGGGTGTCAGATGAAAGGTGGCCTTTGGGGTTCTGAGGACTTGTAGGGTAGTACTTACTGGCTAGAGTAGAGGAAATGGATTCTATTTGAATATCTGTCTAGAGGCTTTGCCCCACAGGTCCTGGTTGTCCTTGATGGGCTGCAGCTGTGAGCATTGAAGAGAACTGGGATAAAAGGGGGCGGCGTAGCCATTCAGGGAGAGCCTTGAAGGAGCCCTGAACTGGGAAAGAACAGCATGCAGAAGAAAGCGTCTGTGCTGTGAAGATCTGCAGCCATAAGAACACACCGAGGAGGTATGGACTTTAGCAATCTGAGAACAGCATTATGGGACTCTAGAGAAATAAAACAACAACAAGTGGCAGCTTTCGATTTGGAGCAATCCAGCAAAGCTTGCAAATTTCTTGCTGGGCACCACCCTCTTGGTCAGGGCGAGTGGCCAGAAATGGAGGCCATTTTCCATGGGGAAAACGAAGTCATTGGCCCAGGCTCTGGGTGTCAGATGACTGGTGGCATCTGGGGCTCTAAGGACTTGCAGGGTCCTAGTTGCTGGCAGCTTTCGTTCTGGAAGGATCCAGCACAGTTTGTAGATTCCTGGCTTGGCACTGCCCTGCCTGCCAGGCCAAGTGGCCACAAATGAAGGCCATTTTCCATGGGAAAAACGAAGTCCTTTCCCCAGGGTCTCAGGAATATGTTCAAGGTGGCGTTTGAGGCTCTAAGTACTTCCAGGGCCCTAGTTGCTGCCAGCTTTTCTTTTGGAAAAATCCAGCAACGATTGCATCATTCTAGCTAGGCTCCCACTTTCTGCCAGGGTGAGTGGCTGCCAAGGGAGGCCATTTGCCATGGGAAAAAGAAGTCCTTTCCCCAGGGTCTGGGTGTCAGATGAAAGGTGGCCTTTGGGGTTCTGAGGACTTGTAGGGTAGTACTTACTGGCTAGAGTAGAGGAAATGGATTCTATTTGAATATCTGTCCCACAGGTCCTGGTTGTCCTTGATGGGCTGCAGCTGTGAGCATTGAAGAGAACTGGGATAAAAGGGGGTGGCGTAGCCATTCAGGGAGAGCCTTGAAGGAGCCCTGAACTGGGAAAGAACAGCATGCAGAAGAAAGCGTCTGTGCTGTGAAGATCTGCAGCCATAAGAACACACCGAGGAGGTATGGACTTTAGCAATCTGAGAACAGCATGATGGGACTCTAGAGAAATAGAACAACAACAAGTGGTAGCTTTAGATTTGGAGCAATCCAGCAAAGCTTGCAAATTTCTTGCTGGGCACCACCCTCTTGGTCAGGGCGAGTGGCCAGAAATGGAGGCCATTTTCCATGGGGAAAACGAAGTCATTGGCCCAGGCTCTGGGTGTCAGATGACTGGTGGCATCTGGGGCTGTAAGGACTTGCAGGGTCCTAGTTGCTGGCAGCTTTTGTTCTGGAAGGATCCAGCAGAGTTTGTAGATTCCTGGCTTGGCACTGCCCTGCCTGCCAGGCCAAGTGGCCACAAATGAAGGCCATTTCCCATGGGAAAAACGAAGTCCTTTCCCCAGGGTCTCAGGAATATGTTCAAGGTGGCGTTTGAGGCTCTAAGTACTTCCAGGGCCCTAGTTGCTGCCAGCTTTTCTTTTGGAAAAATCCAGCAACGATTGCATCATTCTAGCTAGGCTCCCACTTTCTGCCAGGGTGAGTGGCTGCCAAGGGAGGCCATTTGCCATGGGAAAAAGAAGTCCTTTCCCCAGAGTCTGGGTGTCAGATGAAAGGTGGCCTTTGGGGTTCTGAGGACTTGTAGGGTAGTACTTACTGGCTAGAGTAGAGGAAATGGATTCTATTTGAATATCTGTCTAGAGGCTTTGCCCCACAGGTCCTGGTTGTCCTTGATGGGCTGCAGCTGTGAGCATTGAAGAGAACTGGGATAAAAGGGGGCGGCGTAGCCATTCAGGGAGAGCCTTGAAGGAGCCCTGAACTGGGAAAGAACAGCATGCAGAAGAAAGCGTCTGTGCTGTGAAGATCTGCAGCCATAAGAACACACCGAGGAGGTATGGACTTTAGCAATCTGAGAACAGCATTATGGGACTCTAGAGAAATAGAACAACAACAAGTGGCAGCTTTCGATTTGGAGCAATCCAGCAAAGCTTGCAAATTTCTTGCTGGGCACCACCCTCTTGGTCAGGGCGAGTGGCCAGAAATGGAGGCCATTTTCCATGGGGAAAACGAAGTCATTGGCCCAGGCTCTGGGTGTCAGATGACTGGTGGCATCTGGGGCTCTAAGGACTTGCAGGGTCCTAGTTGCTGGCAGCTTTCGTTCTGGAAGGATCCAGCAGAGTTTGTAGATTCCTGGCTTGGCACTGCCCTGCCTGCCAGGCCAAGTGGCCACAAATGAAGGCCATTTTCCATGGGAAAAAGAAGTCCTTTCCCCAGGGTCTCAGGAATATGTTCAAGGTGGCGTTTGAGGCTCTAAGTACTTCCAGGGCCCTAGTTGCTGCCAGCTTTTCTTTTGGAAAAATCCAGCAACGATTGCATCATTCTAGCTAGGCTCCCACTTTCTGCCAGGGTGAGTGGCTGCCAAGGGAGGCCATTTGCCATGGGAAAAAGAAGTCCTTTCCCCAGGGTCTGGGTGTCAGATGAAAGGTGGCCTTTGGGGTTCTGAGGACTTGTAGGGTAGTACTTACTGGCTAGAGTAGAGGAAATGGATTCTATTTGAATATCTGTCCCACAGGTCCTGGTTGTCCTTGATGGGCTGCAGCTGTGAGCATTGAAGAGAACTGGGATAAAAGGGGGCGGCGTAGCCATTCAGGGAGAGCCTTGAAGGAGCCCTGAACTGGGAAAGAACAGCATGCAGAAGAAAGCGTCTGTGCTGTGAAGATCTGCAGCCATAAGAACACACCGAGGAGGTATGGACTTTAGCAATCTGAGAACAGCATGATGGGACTCTAGAGAAATAGAAGAACAACAAGTGGTAGCTTTAGATTTGGAGCAATCCAGCAAAGCTTGCAAATTTCTTGCTGGGCACCACCCTCTTGGTCAGGGCGAGTGGCCAGAAATGGAGGCCATTTTCCATGGGGAAAACGAAGTCATTGGCCCAGGCTCTGGGTGTCAGATGACTGGTGGCATCTGGGGCTGTAAGGACTTGCAGGGTCCTAGTTGCTGGCAGCTTTTGTTCTGGAAGGATCCAGCAGAGTTTGTAGATTCCTGGCTTGGCACTGCCCTGCCTGCCAGGCAGAGTGGCCACAAATGAAGGCCATTTTCCATGGGAAAAACGAAGTCCTTTCCCCAGGGTCTCAGGAATATGTTCAAGGTGGCGTTTGAGGCTCTAAGTACTTCCAGGGCCCTAGTTGCTGCCAGCTTTTCTTTTGGAAAAATCCAGCAACGATTGCATCATTCTAGCTAGGCTCCCACTTTCTGCCAGGGTGAGTGGCTGCCAAGGGAGGCCATTTGCCATGGGAAAAAGAAGTCCTTTCCCCAGGGTCTGGGTGTCAGATGAAAGGTGGCCTTTGGGGTTCTGAGGACTTGTAGGGTAGTACTTACTGGCTAGAGTAGAGGAAATGGATTCTATTTGAATATCTGTCCCACAGGTCCTGGTTGTCCTTGATGGGCTGCAGCTGTGAGCATTGAAGAGAACTGGGATAAAAGGGGGCGGCGTAGCCATTCAGGGAGAGCCTTGAAGGAGCCCTGAACTGGGAAAGAACAGCATGCAGAAGAAAGCGTCTGTGCTGTGAAGATCTGCAGCCATAAGAACACACCGAGGAGGTATGGACTTTAGCAATCTGAGAACAGCATGATGGGACTCTAGAGAAATAGAAGAACAACAAGTGGTAGCTTTAGATTTGGAGCAATCCAGCAAAGCTTGCAAATTTCTTGCTGGGCACCACCCTCTTGGTCAGGGCGAGTGGCCAGAAATGGAGGCCATTTTCCATGGGGAAAACGAAGTCATTGGCCCAGGCTCTGGGTGTCAGATGACTGGTGGCATCTGGGGCTCTAAGGACTTGCAGGGTCCTAGTTGCTGGCAGCTTTCGTTCTGGAAGGATCCAGCAGAGTTTGTAGATTCCTGGCTTGGCACTGCCCTGCCTGCCAGGCCAAGTGGCCACAAATGAAGGCCATTTTCCATGGGAAAAACGAAGTCCTTTCCCCAGGGTCTCAGGAATATGTTCAAGGTGGCGTTTGAGGCTCTAAGTACTTCCAGGGCCCTAGTTGCTGCCAGCTTTTCTTTTGGAAAAATCCAGCAACGATTGCATCATTCTAGCTAGGCTCCCACTTTCTGCCAGGGTGAGTGGCTGCCAAGGGAGGCCATTTGCCATGGGAAAAAGAAGTCCTTTCCCCAGGGTCTGGGTGTCAGATGAAAGGTGGCCTTTGGGGTTCTGAGGACTTGTAGGGTAGTACTTACTGGCTAGAGTAGAGGAAATGGATTCTATTTGAATATCTGTCTAGAGGCTTTGCCCCACAGGTCCTGGTTGTCCTTGATGGGCTGCAGCTGTGAGCATTGAAGAGAACTGGGATAAAAGGGGGCGGCGTAGCCATTCAGGGAGAGCCTTGAAGGAGCCCTGAACTGGGAAAGAACAGCATGCAGAAGAAAGCGTCTGTGCTGTGAAGATCTGCAGCCATAAGAACACACCGAGGAGGTATGGACTTTAGCAATCTGAGAACAGCATTATGGGACTCTAGAGAAATAGAACAACAACAAGTGGCAGCTTTCGATTTGGAGCAATCCAGCAAAGCTTGCAAATTTCTTGCTGGGCACCACCCTCTTGGTCAGGGCGAGTGGCCAGAAATGGAGGCCATTTTCCATGGGGAAAACGAAGTCATTGGCCCAGGCTCTGGGTGTCAGATGACTGGTGGCATCTGGGGCTCTAAGGACTTGCAGGGTCCTAGTTGCTGGCAGCTTTCGTTCTGGAAGGATCCAGCAGAGTTTGTAGATTCCTGGCTTGGCACTGCCCTGCCTGCCAGGCAGAGTGGCCACAAATGAAGGCCATTTTCCATGGGAAAAACGAAGTCCTTTCCCCAGGGTCTCAGGAATATGTTCAAGGTGGCGTTTGAGGCTCTAAGTACTTCCAGGGCCCTAGTTGCTGCCAGCATTTCTTTTGGAAAAATCCAGCAACGATTGCATCATTCTAGCTAGGCTCCCACTTTCTGCCAGGGTGAGTGGCTGCCAAGGGAGGCCATTTGCCATGGGAAAAAGAAGTCCTTTCCCCAGGGTCTGGGTGTCAGATGAAAGGTGGCCTTTGGGGTTCTGAGGACTTGTAGGGTAGTACTTACTGGCTAGAGTAGAGGAAATGGATTCTATTTGAATATCTGTCTAGAGGCTTTGCCCCACAGGTCCTGGTTGTCCTTGATGGGCTGCAGCTGTGAGCATTGAAGAGAACTGGGATAAAAGGGGGCGGCGTAGCCATTCAGGGAGAGCCTTGAAGGAGCCCTGAACTGGGAAAGAACAGCATGCAGAAGAAAGCGTCTGTGCTGTGAAGATCTGCAGCCATAAGAACACACCGAGGAGGTATGGACTTTAGCAATCTGAGAACAGCATTATGGGACTCTAGAGAAATAAAACAACAACAAGTGGCAGCTTTCGATTTGGAGCAATCCAGCAAAGCTTGCAAATTTCTTGCTGGGCACCACCCTCTTGGTCAGGGCGAGTGGCCAGAAATGGAGGCCATTTTCCATGGGGAAAACGAAGTCATTGGCCCAGGCTCTGGGTGTCAGATGACAGGTGGCATCTGGGGCTCTAAGGACTTGCAGGGTCCTAGTTGCTGGCAGCTTTCGTTCTGGAAGGATCCAGCAGAGTTTGTAGATTCCTGGCTTGGCACTGCCCTGCCTGCCAGGCCAAGTGGCCACAAATGAAGGCCATTTTCCATGGGAAAAACGAAGTCCTTTCCCCAGGGTCTCAGGAATATGTTCAAGGTGGCGTTTGAGGCTCTAAGTACTTCCAGGGCCCTAGTTGCTGCCAGCTTTTCTTTTGGAAAAATCCAGCAACGATTGCATCATTCTAGCTAGGCTCCCACTTTCTGCCAGGGTGAGTGGCTGCCAAGGGAGGCCATTTGCCATGGGAAAAAGAAGTCCTTTCCCCAGGGTCTGGGTGTCAGATGAAAGGTGGCCTTTGGGGTTCTGAGGACTTGTAGGGTAGTACTTACTGGCTAGAGTAGAGGAAATGGATTCTATTTGAATATCTGTCCCACAGGTCCTGGTTGTCCTTGATGGGCTGCAGCTGTGAGCATTGAAGAGAACTGGGATAAAAGGGGGCGGCGTAGCCATTCAGGGAGAGCCTTGAAGGAGCCCTGAACTGGGAAAGAACAGCATGCAGAAGAAAGCGTCTGTGCTGTGAAGATCTGCAGCCATAAGAACACACCGAGGAGGTATGGACTTTAGCAATCTGAGAACAGCATGATGGGACTCTAGAGAAATAGAACAACAACAAGTGGTAGCTTTAGATTTGGAGCAATCCAGCAAAGCTTGCAAATTTCTTGCTGGGCACCACCCTCTTGGTCAGGGCGAGTGGCCAGAAATGGAGGCCATTTTCCATGGGGAAAACGAAGTCATTGGCCCAGGCTCTGGGTGTCAGATGACTGGTGGCATCTGGGGCTCTAAGGACTTGCAGGGTCCTAGTTGCTGGCAGCTTTCGTTCTGGAAGGATCCAGCAGAGTTTGTAGATTCCTGGCTTGGCACTGCCCTGCCTGCCAGGCCAAGTGGCCACAAATGAAGGCCATTTTCCATGGGAAAAAGAAGTCCTTTCCCCAGGGTCTCAGGAATATGTTCAAGGTGGCGTTTGAGGCTCTAAGTACTTCCAGGGCCCTAGTTGCTGCCAGCTTTTCTTTTGGAAAAATCCAGCAACGATTGCATCATTCTAGCTAGGCTCCCACTTTCTGCCAGGGTGAGTGGCTGCCAAGGGAGGCCATTTGCCATGGGAAAAAGAAGTCCTTTCCCCAGGGTCTGGGTGTCAGATGAAAGGTGGCCTTTGGGGTTCTGAGGACTTGTAGGGTAGTACTTACTGGCTAGAGTAGAGGAAATGGATTCTATTTGAATATCTGTCCCACAGGTCCTGGTTGTCCTTGATGGGCTGCAGCTGTGAGCATTGAAGAGAACTGGGATAAAAGGGGGCGGCGTAGCCATTCAGGGAGAGCCTTGAAGGAGCCCTGAACTGGGAAAGAACAGCATGCAGAAGAAAGCGTCTGTGCTGTGAAGATCTGCAGCCATAAGAACACACCGAGGAGGTATGGACTTTAGCAATCTGAGAACAGCATGATGGGACTCTAGAGAAATAGAACAACAACAAGTGGTAGCTTTAGATTTGGAGCAATCCAGCAAAGCTTGCAAATTTCTTGCTGGGCACCACCCTCTTGGTCAGGGCGAGTGGCCAGAAATGGAGGCCATTTTCCATGGGGAAAACGAAGTCATTGGCCCAGGCTCTGGGTGTCAGATGACTGGTGGCATCTGGGGCTCTAAGGACTTGCAGGGTCCTAGTTGCTGGCAGCTTTTGTTCTGGAAGGATCCAGCAGAGTTTGTAGATTCCTGGCTTGGCACTGCCCTGCCTGCCAGGCCAAGTGGCCACAAATGAAGGCCATTTCCCATGGGAAAAACGAAGTCCTTTCCCCAGGGTCTCAGGAATATGTTCAAGGTGGCGTTTGAGGCTCTAAGTACTTCCAGGGCCCTAGTTGCTGCCAGCTTTTCTTTTGGAAAAATCCAGCAACGATTGCATCATTCTAGCTAGGCTCCCACTTTCTGCCAGGGTGAGTGGCTGCCAAGGGAGGCCATTTGCCATGGGAAAAAGAAGTCCTTTCCCCAGGGTCTGGGTGTCAGATGAAAGGTGGCCTTTGGGGTTCTGAGGACTTGTAGGGTAGTACTTACTGGCTAGAGTAGAGGAAATGGATTCTATTTGAATATCTGTCTAGAGGCTTTGCCCCACAGGTCCTGGTTGTCCTTGATGGGCTGCAGCTGTGAGCATTGAAGAGAACTGGGATAAAAGGGGGCGGCGTAGCCATTCAGGGAGAGCCTTGAAGGAGCCCTGAACTGGGAAAGAACAGCATGCAGAAGAAAGCGTCTGTGCTGTGAAGATCTGCAGCCATAAGAACACACCGAGGAGGTATGGACTTTAGCAATCTGAGAACAGCATTATGGGACTCTAGAGAAATAAAACAACAACAAGTGGCAGCTTTCGATTTGGAGCAATCCAGCAAAGCTTGCAAATTTCTTGCTGGGCACCACCCTCTTGGTCAGGGCGAGTGGCCAGAAATGGAGGCCATTTTCCATGGGGAAAACGAAGTCATTGGCCCAGGCTCTGGGTGTCAGATGACTGGTGGCATCTGGGGCTCTAAGGACTTGCAGGGTCCTAGTTGCTGGCAGCTTTCGTTCTGGAAGGATCCAGCACAGTTTGTAGATTCCTGGCTTGGCACTGCCCTGCCTGCCAGGCCAAGTGGCCACAAATGAAGGCCATTTTCCATGGGAAAAACGAAGTCCTTTCCCCAGGGTCTCAGGAATATGTTCAAGGTGGCGTTTGAGGCTCTAAGTACTTCCAGGGCCCTAGTTGCTGCCAGCTTTTCTTTTGGAAAAATCCAGCAACGATTGCATCATTCTAGCTAGGCTCCCACTTTCTGCCAGGGTGAGTGGCTGCCAAGGGAGGCC
The DNA here is from genome assembly GCF_051311805.1 of Agelaius phoeniceus. Classification (NCBI taxonomy): domain Eukaryota; kingdom Metazoa; phylum Chordata; class Aves; order Passeriformes; family Icteridae; genus Agelaius; species Agelaius phoeniceus. Next base: position 63,224 of record NW_027509929.1, read on the forward strand.
ATTTGCCATGGGAAAAAGAAGTCCTTTCCCCAGGGTCTGGGTGTCAGATGAAAGGTGGCCTTTGGGGTTCTGAGGACTTGTAGGGTAGTACTTACTGGCTAGAGTAGAGGAAATGGATTCTATTTGAATATCTGTCCCACAGGTCCTGGTTGTCCTTGATGGGCTGCAGCTGTGAGCATTGAAGAGAACTGGGATAAAAGGGGGTGGCGTAGCCATTCAGGGAGAGCCTTGAAGGAGCCCTGAACTGGGAAAGAACAGCATGCAGAAGAAAGCGTCTGTGCTGTGAAGATCTGCAGCCATAAGAACACACCGAGGAGGTATGGACTTTAGCAATCTGAGAACAGCATGATGGGACTCTAGAGAAATAGAACAACAACAAGTGGTAGCTTTAGATTTGGAGCAATCCAGCAAAGCTTGCAAATTTCTTGCTGGGCACCACCCTCTTGGTCAGGGCGAGTGGCCAGAAATGGAGGCCATTTTCCATGGGGAAAACGAAGTCATTGGCCCAGGCTCTGGGTGTCAGATGACTGGTGGCATCTGGGGCTGTAAGGACTTGCAGGGTCCTAGTTGCTGGCAGCTTTTGTTCTGGAAGGATCCAGCAGAGTTTGTAGATTCCTGGCTTGGCACTGCCCTGCCTGCCAGGCCAAGTGGCCACAAATGAAGGCCATTTCCCATGGGAAAAACGAAGTCCTTTCCCCAGGGTCTCAGGAATATGTTCAAGGTGGCGTTTGAGGCTCTAAGTACTTCCAGGGCCCTAGTTGCTGCCAGCTTTTCTTTTGGAAAAATCCAGCAACGATTGCATCATTCTAGCTAGGCTCCCACTTTCTGCCAGGGTGAGTGGCTGCCAAGGGAGGCCATTTGCCATGGGAAAAAGAAGTCCTTTCCCCAGAGTCTGGGTGTCAGATGAAAGGTGGCCTTTGGGGTTCTGAGGACTTGTAGGGTAGTACTTACTGGCTAGAGTAGAGGAAATGGATTCTATTTGAATATCTGTCTAGAGGCTTTGCCCCACAGGTCCTGGTTGTCCTTGATGGGCTGCAGCTGTGAGCATTGAAGAGAACTGGGATAAAAGGGGGCGGCGTAGCCATTCAGGGAGAGCCTTGAAGGAGCCCTGAACTGGGAAAGAACAGCATGCAGAAGAAAGCGTCTGTGCTGTGAAGATCTGCAGCCATAAGAACACACCGAGGAGGTATGGACTTTAGCAATCTGAGAACAGCATTATGGGACTCTAGAGAAATAGAACAACAACAAGTGGCAGCTTTCGATTTGGAGCAATCCAGCAAAGCTTGCAAATTTCTTGCTGGGCACCACCCTCTTGGTCAGGGCGAGTGGCCAGAAATGGAGGCCATTTTCCATGGGGAAAACGAAGTCATTGGCCCAGGCTCTGGGTGTCAGATGACTGGTGGCATCTGGGGCTCTAAGGACTTGCAGGGTCCTAGTTGCTGGCAGCTTTCGTTCTGGAAGGATCCAGCACAGTTTGTAGATTCCTGGCTTGGCACTGCCCTGCCTGCCAGGCCAAGTGGCCACAAATGAAGGCCATTTTCCATGGGAAAAACGAAGTCCTTTCCCCAGGGTCTCAGGAATATGTTCAAGGTGGCGTTTGAGGCTCTAAGTACTTCCAGGGCCCTAGTTGCTGCCAGCTTTTCTTTTGGAAAAATCCAGCAACGATTGCATCATTCTAGCTAGGCTCCCACTTTCTGCCAGGGTGAGTGGCTGCCAAGGGAGGCCATTTGCCATGGGAAAAAGAAGTCCTTTCCCCAGGGTCTGGGTGTCAGATGAAAGGTGGCCTTTGGGGTTCTGAGGACTTGTAGGGTAGTACTTACTGGCTAGAGTAGAGGAAATGGATTCTATTTGAATATCTGTCCCACAGGTCCTGGTTGTCCTTGATGGGCTGCAGCTGTGAGCATTGAAGAGAACTGGGATAAAAGGGGGCGGCGTAGCCATTCAGGGAGAGCCTTGAAGGAGCCCTGAACTGGGAAAGAACAGCATGCAGAAGAAAGCGTCTGTGCTGTGAAGATCTGCAGCCATAAGAACACACCGAGGAGGTATGGACTTTAGCAATCTGAGAACAGCATGATGGGACTCTAGAGAAATAGAAGAACAACAAGTGGTAGCTTTAGATTTGGAGCAATCCAGCAAAGCTTGCAAATTTCTTGCTGGGCACCACCCTCTTGGTCAGGGCGAGTGGCCAGAAATGGAGGCCATTTTCCATGGGGAAAACGAAGTCATTGGCCCAGGCTCTGGGTGTCAGATGACTGGTGGCATCTGGGGCTGTAAGGACTTGCAGGGTCCTAGTTGCTGGCAGCTTTTGTTCTGGAAGGATCCAGCAGAGTTTGTAGATTCCTGGCTTGGCACTGCCCTGCCTGCCAGGCAGAGTGGCCACAAATGAAGGCCATTTTCCATGGGAAAAACGAAGTCCTTTCCCCAGGGTCTCAGGAATATGTTCAAGGTGGCGTTTGAGGCTCTAAGTACTTCCAGGGCCCTAGTTGCTGCCAGCTTTTCTTTTGGAAAAATCCAGCAACGATTGCATCATTCTAGCTAGGCTCCCACTTTCTGCCAGGGTGAGTGGCTGCCAAGGGAGGCCATTTGCCATGGGAAAAAGAAGTCCTTTCCCCAGGGTCTGGGTGTCAGATGAAAGGTGGCCTTTGGGGTTCTGAGGACTTGTAGGGTAGTACTTACTGGCTAGAGTAGAGGAAATGGATTCTATTTGAATATCTGTCCCACAGGTCCTGGTTGTCCTTGATGGGCTGCAGCTGTGAGCATTGAAGAGAACTGGGATAAAAGGGGGCGGCGTAGCCATTCAGGGAGAGCCTTGAAGGAGCCCTGAACTGGGAAAGAACAGCATGCAGAAGAAAGCGTCTGTGCTGTGAAGATCTGCAGCCATAAGAACACACCGAGGAGGTATGGACTTTAGCAATCTGAGAACAGCATGATGGGACTCTAGAGAAATAGAAGAACAACAAGTGGTAGCTTTAGATTTGGAGCAATCCAGCAAAGCTTGCAAATTTCTTGCTGGGCACCACCCTCTTGGTCAGGGCGAGTGGCCAGAAATGGAGGCCATTTTCCATGGGGAAAACGAAGTCATTGGCCCAGGCTCTGGGTGTCAGATGACTGGTGGCATCTGGGGCTCTAAGGACTTGCAGGGTCCTAGTTGCTGGCAGCTTTCGTTCTGGAAGGATCCAGCAGAGTTTGTAGATTCCTGGCTTGGCACTGCCCTGCCTGCCAGGCCAAGTGGCCACAAATGAAGGCCATTTTCCATGGGAAAAACGAAGTCCTTTCCCCAGGGTCTCAGGAATATGTTCAAGGTGGCGTTTGAGGCTCTAAGTACTTCCAGGGCCCTAGTTGCTGCCAGCTTTTCTTTTGGAAAAATCCAGCAACGATTGCATCATTCTAGCTAGGCTCCCACTTTCTGCCAGGGTGAGTGGCTGCCAAGGGAGGCCATTTGCCATGGGAAAAAGAAGTCCTTTCCCCAGGGTCTGGGTGTCAGATGAAAGGTGGCCTTTGGGGTTCTGAGGACTTGTAGGGTAGTACTTACTGGCTAGAGTAGAGGAAATGGATTCTATTTGAATATCTGTCTAGAGGCTTTGCCCCACAGGTCCTGGTTGTCCTTGATGGGCTGCAGCTGTGAGCATTGAAGAGAACTGGGATAAAAGGGGGCGGCGTAGCCATTCAGGGAGAGCCTTGAAGGAGCCCTGAACTGGGAAAGAACAGCATGCAGAAGAAAGCGTCTGTGCTGTGAAGATCTGCAGCCATAAGAACACACCGAGGAGGTATGGACTTTAGCAATCTGAGAACAGCATTATGGGACTCTAGAGAAATAGAACAACAACAAGTGGCAGCTTTCGATTTGGAGCAATCCAGCAAAGCTTGCAAATTTCTTGCTGGGCACCACCCTCTTGGTCAGGGCGAGTGGCCAGAAATGGAGGCCATTTTCCATGGGGAAAACGAAGTCATTGGCCCAGGCTCTGGGTGTCAGATGACTGGTGGCATCTGGGGCTCTAAGGACTTGCAGGGTCCTAGTTGCTGGCAGCTTTCATTCTGGAAGGATCCAGCAGAGTTTGTAGATTCCTGGCTTGGCACTGCCCTGCCTGCCAGGCAGAGTGGCCACAAATGAAGGCCATTTTCCATGGGAAAAACGAAGTCCTTTCCCCAGGGTCTCAGGAATATGTTCAAGGTGGCGTTTGAGGCTCTAAGTACTTCCAGGGCCCTAGTTGCTGCCAGCTTTTCTTTTGGAAAAATCCAGCAACGATTGCATCATTCTAGCTAGGCTCCCACTTTCTGCCAGGGTGAGTGGCTGCCAAGGGAGGCCATTTGCCATGGGAAAAAGAAGTCCTTTCCCCAGGGTCTGGGTGTCAGATGAAAGGTGGCCTTTGGGGTTCTGAGGACTTGTAGGGTAGTACTTACTGGCTAGAGTAGAGGAAATGGATTCTATTTGAATATCTGTCTAGAGGCTTTGCCCCACAGGTCCTGGTTGTCCTTGATGGGCTGCAGCTGTGAGCATTGAAGAGAACTGGGATAAAAGGGGGCGGCGTAGCCATTCAGGGAGAGCCTTGAAGGAGCCCTGAACTGGGAAAGAACAGCATGCAGAAGAAAGCGTCTGTGCTGTGAAGATCTGCAGCCATAAGAACACACCGAGGAGGTATGGACTTTAGCAATCTGAGAACAGCATTATGGGACTCTAGAGAAATAAAACAACAACAAGTGGCAGCTTTCGATTTGGAGCAATCCAGCAAAGCTTGCAAATTTCTTGCTGGGCACCACCCTCTTGGTCAGGGCGAGTGGCCAGAAATGGAGGCCATTTTCCATGGGGAAAACGAAGTCATTGGCCCAGGCTCTGGGTGTCAGATGACAGGTGGCATCTGGGGCTCTAAGGACTTGCAGGGTCCTAGTTGCTGGCAGCTTTCGTTCTGGAAGGATCCAGCACAGTTTGTAGATTCCTGGCTTGGCACTGCCCTGCCTGCCAGGCCAAGTGGCCACAAATGAAGGCCATTTTCCATGGGAAAAACGAAGTCCTTTCCCCAGGGTCTCAGGAATATGTTCAAGGTGGCGTTTGAGGCTCTAAGTACTTCCAGGGCCCTAGTTGCTGCCAGCTTTTCTTTTGGAAAAATCCAGCAACGATTGCATCATTCTAGCTAGGCTCCCACTTTCTGCCAGGGTGAGTGGCTGCCAAGGGAGGCCATTTGCCATGGGAAAAAGAAGTCCTTTCCCCAGGGTCTGGGTGTCAGATGAAAGGTGGCCTTTGGGGTTCTGAGGACTTGTAGGGTAGTACTTACTGGCTAGAGTAGAGGAAATGGATTCTATTTGAATATCTGTCCCACAGGTCCTGGTTGTCCTTGATGGGCTGCAGCTGTGAGCATTGAAGAGAACTGGGATAAAAGGGGGCGGCGTAGCCATTCAGGGAGAGCCTTGAAGGAGCCCTGAACTGGGAAAGAACAGCATGCAGAAGAAAGCGTCTGTGCTGTGAAGATCTGCAGCCATAAGAACACACCGAGGAGGTATGGACTTTAGCAATCTGAGAACAGCATGATGGGACTCTAGAGAAATAGAAGAACAACAAGTGGTAGCTTTAGATTTGGAGCAATCCAGCAAAGCTTGCAAATTTCTTGCTGGGCACCACCCTCTTGGTCAGGGCGAGTGGCCAGAAATGGAGGCCATTTTCCATGGGGAAAACGAAGTCATTGGCCCAGGCTCTGGGTGTCAGATGACTGGTGGCATCTGGGGCTCTAAGGACTTGCAGGGTCCTAGTTGCTGGCAGCTTTTGTTCTGGAAGGATCCAGCAGAGTTTGTAGATTCCTGGCTTGGCACTGCCCTGCCTGCCAGGCAGAGTGGCCACAAATGAAGGCCATTTCCCATGGGAAAAACGAAGTCCTTTCCCCAGGGTCTCAGGAATATGTTCAAGGTGGCGTTTGAGGCTCTAAGTACTTCCAGGGCCCTAGTTGCTGCCAGCTTTTCTTTTGGAAAAATCCAGCAACGATTGCATCATTCTAGCTAGGCTCCCACTTTCTGCCAGGGTGAGTGGCTGCCAAGGGAGGCCATTTGCCATGGGAAAAAGAAGTCCTTTCCCCAGGGTCTGGGTGTCAGATGAAAGGTGGCCTTTGGGGTTCTGAGGACTTGTAGGGTAGTACTTACTGGCTAGAGTAGAGGAAATGGATTCTATTTGAATATCTGTCTAGAGGCTTTGCCCCACAGGTCCTGGTTGTCCTTGATGGGCTGCAGCTGTGAGCATTGAAGAGAACTGGGATAAAAGGGGGCGGCGTAGCCATTCAGGGAGAGCCTTGAAGGAGCCCTGAACTGGGAAAGAACAGCATGCAGAAGAAAGCGTCTGTGCTGTGAAGATCTGCAGCCATAAGAACACACCGAGGAGGTATGGACTTTAGCAATCTGAGAACAGCATTATGGGACTCTAGAGAAATAGAACAACAACAAGTGGCAGCTTTCGATTTGGAGCAATCCAGCAAAGCTTGCAAATTTCTTGCTGGGCACCACCCTCTTGGTCAGGGCGAGTGGCCAGAAATGGAGGCCATTTTCCATGGGGAAAACGAAGTCATTGGCCCAGGCTCTGGGTGTCAGATGACTGGTGGCATCTGGGGCTGTAAGGACTTGCAGGGTCCTAGTTGCTGGCAGCTTTTGTTCTGGAAGGATCCAGCAGAGTTTGTAGATTCCTGGCTTGGCACTGCCCTGCCTGCCAGGCAGAGTGGCCACAAATGAAGGCCATTTTCCATGGGAAAAACGAAGTCCTTTCCCCAGGGTCTCAGGAATATGTTCAAGGTGGCGTTTGAGGCTCTAAGTACTTCCAGGGCCCTAGTTGCTGCCAGCTTTTCTTTTGGAAAAATCCAGCAACGATTGCATCATTCTAGCTAGGCTCCCACTTTCTGCCAGGGTGAGTGGCTGCCAAGGGAGGCCATTTGCCATGGGAAAAAGAAGTCCTTTCCCCAGGGTCTGGGTGTCAGATGAAAGGTGGCCTTTGGGGTTCTGAGGACTTGTAGGGTAGTACTTACTGGCTAGAGTAGAGGAAATGGATTCTATTTGAATATCTGTCCCACAGGTCCTGGTTGTCCTTGATGGGCTGCAGCTGTGAGCATTGAAGAGAACTGGGATAAAAGGGGGCGGCGTAGCCATTCAGGGAGAGCCTTGAAGGAGCCCTGAACTGGGAAAGAACAGCATGCAGAAGAAAGCGTCTGTGCTGTGAAGATCTGCAGCCATAAGAACACACCGAGGAGGTATGGACTTTAGCAATCTGAGAACAGCATGATGGGACTCTAGAGAAATAGAAGAACAACAAGTGGTAGCTTTAGATTTGGAGCAATCCAGCAAAGCTTGCAAATTTCTTGCTGGGCACCACCCTCTTGGTCAGGGCGAGTGGCCAGAAATGGAGGCCATTTTCCATGGGGAAAACGAAGTCATTGGCCCAGGCTCTGGGTGTCAGATGACTGGTGGCATCTGGGGCTCTAAGGACTTGCAGGGTCCTAGTTGCTGGCAGCTTTTGTTCTGGAAGGATCCAGCAGAGTTTGTAGATTCCTGGCTTGGCACTGCCCTGCCTGCCAGGCAGAGTGGCCACAAATGAAGGCCATTTCCCATGGGAAAAACGAAGTCCTTTCCCCAGGGTCTCAGGAATATGTTCAAGGTGGCGTTTGAGGCTCTAAGTACTTCCAGGGCCCTAGTTGCTGCCAGCTTTTCTTTTGGAAAAATCCAGCAACGATTGCATCATTCTAGCTAGGCTCCCACTTTCTGCCAGGGTGAGTGGCTGCCAAGGGAGGCCATTTGCCATGGGAAAAAGAAGTCCTTTCCCCAGGGTCTGGGTGTCAGATGAAAGGTGGCCTTTGGGGTTCTGAGGACTTGTAGGGTAGTACTTACTGGCTAGAGTAGAGGAAATGGATTCTATTTGAATATCTGTCTAGAGGCTTTGCCCCACAGGTCCTGGTTGTCCTTGATGGGCTGCAGCTGTGAGCATTGAAGAGAACTGGGATAAAAGGGGGCGGCGTAGCCATTCAGGGAGAGCCTTGAAGGAGCCCTGAACTGGGAAAGAACAGCATGCAGAAGAAAGCGTCTGTGCTGTGAAGATCTGCAGCCATAAGAACACACCGAGGAGGTATGGACTTTAGCAATCTGAGAACAGCATTATGGGACTCTAGAGAAATAGAACAACAACAAGTGGCAGCTTTCGATTTGGAGCAATCCAGCAAAGCTTGCAAATTTCTTGCTGGGCACCACCCTCTTGGTCAGGGCGAGTGGCCAGAAATGGAGGCCATTTTCCATGGGGAAAACGAAGTCATTGGCCCAGGCTCTGGGTGTCAGATGACTGGTGGCATCTGGGGCTGTAAGGACTTGCAGGGTCCTAGTTGCTGGCAGCTTTTGTTCTGGAAGGATCCAGCAGAGTTTGTAGATTCCTGGCTTGGCACTGCCCTGCCTGCCAGGCAGAGTGGCCACAAATGAAGGCCATTTTCCATGGGAAAAACGAAGTCCTTTCCCCAGGGTCTCAGGAATATGTTCAAGGTGGCGTTTGAGGCTCTAAGTACTTCCAGGGCCCTAGTTGCTGCCAGCTTTTCTTTTGGAAAAATCCAGCAACGATTGCATCATTCTAGCTAGGCTCCCACTTTCTGCCAGGGTGAGTGGCTGCCAAGGGAGGCCATTTGCCATGGGAAAAAGAAGTCCTTTCCCCAGGGTCTGGGTGTCAGATGAAAGGTGGCCTTTGGGGTTCTGAGGACTTGTAGGGTAGTACTTACTGGCTAGAGTAGAGGAAATGGATTCTATTTGAATATCTGTCCCACAGGTCCTGGTTGTCCTTGATGGGCTGCAGCTGTGAGCATTGAAGAGAACTGGGATAAAAGGGGGCGGCGTAGCCATTCAGGGAGAGCCTTGAAGGAGCCCTGAACTGGGAAAGAACAGCATGCAGAAGAAAGCGTCTGTGCTGTGAAGATCTGCAGCCATAAGAACACACCGAGGAGGTATGGACTTTAGCAATCTGAGAACAGCATGATGGGACTCTAGAGAAATAGAACAACAACAAGTGGTAGCTTTAGATTTGGAGCAATCCAGCAAAGCTTGCAAATTTCTTGCTGGGCACCACCCTCTTGGTCAGGGCGAGTGGCCAGAAATGGAGGCCATTTTCCATGGGGAAAACGAAGTCATTGGCCCAGGCTCTGGGTGTCAGATGACTGGTGGCATCTGGGGCTCTAAGGACTTGCAGGGTCCTAGTTGCTGGCAGCTTTCGTTCTGGAAGGATCCAGCACAGTTTGTAGATTCCTGGCTTGGCACTGCCCTGCCTGCCAGGCAGAGTGGCCAGAAATGAAGGCCATTTTCCATGGGAAAAACGAAGTCCTTTCCCCAGGGTCTCAGTAATATGTTCAAGGTGGCGTTTGAGGCTCTAAGTACTTCCAGGGCCCTAGTTGCTGGCAGCTTTTCTTTTGGAAAAATCCAGCAACGATTGCATCATTCTAGCTAGGCTCCCACTTTCTGCCAGGGTGAGTGGCTGCCAAGGGAGGCCATTTGCCATGGGAAAAAGAAGTCCTTTCCCCAGGGTCTGGGTGTCAGATGAAAGGTGGCCTTTGGGGTTCTGAGGACTTGTAGGGTAGTACTTACTGGCTAGAGTAGAGGAAATGGATTCTATTTGAATATCTGTCCCACAGGTCCTGGTTGTCCTTGATGGGCTGCAGCTGTGAGCATTGAAGAGAACTGGGATAAAAGGGGGCGGCGTAGCCATTCAGGGAGAGCCTTGAAGGAGCCCTGAACTGGGAAAGAACAGCATGCAGAAGAAAGCGTCTGTGCTGTGAAGATCTGCAGCCATAAGAACACACCGAGGAGGTATGGACTTTAGCAATCTGAGAACAGCATGATGGGACTCTAGAGAAATAGAACAACAACAAGTGGTAGCTTTAGATTTGGAGCAATCCAGCAAAGCTTGCAAATTTCTTGCTGGGCACCACCCTCTTGGTCAGGGCGAGTGGCCAGAAATGGAGGCCATTTTCCATGGGGAAAACGAAGTCATTGGCCCAGGCTCTGGGTGTCAGATGACTGGTGGCATCTGGGGCTCTAAGGACTTGCAGGGTCCTAGTTGCTGGCAGCTTTTGTTCTGGAAGGATCCAGCAGAGTTTGTAGATTCCTGGCTTGGCACTGCCCTGCCTGCCAGGCCAAGTGGCCACAAATGAAGGCCATTTCCCATGGGAAAAACGAAGTCCTTTCCCCAGGGTCTCAGGAATATGTTCAAGGTGGCGTTTGAGGCTCTAAGTACTTCCAGGGCCCTAGTTGCTGCCAGCTTTTCTTTTGGAAAAATCCAGCAACGATTGCATCATTCTAGCTAGGCTCCCACTTTCTGCCAGGGTGAGTGGCTGCCAAGGGAGGCCATTTGCCATGGGAAAAAGAAGTCCTTTCCCCAGGGTCTGGGTGTCAGATGAAAGGTGGCCTTTGGGGTTCTGAGGACTTGTAGGGTAGTACTTACTGGCTAGAGTAGAGGAAATGGATTCTATTTGAATATCTGTCTAGAGGCTTTGCCCCACAGGTCCTGGTTGTCCTTGATGGGCTGCAGCTGTGAGCATTGAAGAGAACTGGGATAAAAGGGGGCGGCGTAGCCATTCAGGGAGAGCCTTGAAGGAGCCCTGAACTGGGAAAGAACAGCATGCAGAAGAAAGCGTCTGTGCTGTGAAGATCTGCAGCCATAAGAACACACCGAGGAGGTATGGACTTTAGCAATCTGAGAACAGCATTATGGGACTCTAGAGAAATAAAACAACAACAAGTGGCAGCTTTCGATTTGGAGCAATCCAGCAAAGCTTGCAAATTTCTTGCTGGGCACCACCCTCTTGGTCAGGGCGAGTGGCCAGAAATGGAGGCCATTTTCCATGGGGAAAACGAAGTCATTGGCCCAGGCTCTGGGTGTCAGATGACTGGTGGCATCTGGGGCTGTAAGGACTTGCAGGGTCCTAGTTGCTGGCAGCTTTCGTTCTGGAAGGATCCAGCACAGTTTGTAGATTCCTGGCTTGGCACTGCCCTGCCTGCCAGGCCAAGTGGCCACAAATGAAGGCCATTTTCCATGGGAAAAACGAAGTCCTTTCCCCAGGGTCTCAGGAATATGTTCAAGGTGGCGTTTGAGGCTCTAAGTACTTCCAGGGCCCTAGTTGCTGCCAGCTTTTCTTTTGGAAAAATCCAGCAACGATTGCATCATTCTAGCTAGGCTCCCACTTTCTGCCAGGGTGAGTGGCTGCCAAGGGAGGCCATTTGCCATGGGAAAAAGAAGTCCTTTCCCCAGGGTCTGGGTGTCAGATGAAAGGTGGCCTTTGGGGTTCTGAGGACTTGTAGGGTAGTACTTACTGGCTAGAGTAGAGGAAATGGATTCTATTTGAATATCTGTCCCACAGGTCCTGGTTGTCCTTGATGGGCTGCAGCTGTGAGCATTGAAGAGAACTGGGATAAAAGGGGGTGGCGTAGCCATTCAGGGAGAGCCTTGAAGGAGCCCTGAACTGGGAAAGAACAGCATGCAGAAGAAAGCGTCTGTGCTGTGAAGATCTGCAGCCATAAGAACACACCGAGGAGGTATGGACTTTAGCAATCTGAGAACAGCATGATGGGACTCTAGAGAAATAGAACAACAACAAGTGGTAGCTTTAGATTTGGAGCAATCCAGCAAAGCTTGCAAATTTCTTGCTGGGCACCACCCTCTTGGTCAGGGCGAGTGGCCAGAAATGGAGGCCATTTTCCATGGGGAAAACGAAGTCATTGGCCCAGGCTCTGGGTGTCAGATGACTGGTGGCATCTGGGGCTGTAAGGACTTGCAGGGTCCTAGTTGCTGGCAGCTTTTGTTCTGGAAGGATCCAGCAGAGTTTGTAGATTCCTGGCTTGGCACTGCCCTGCCTGCCAGGCCAAGTGGCCACAAATGAAGGCCATTTCCCATGGGAAAAACGAAGTCCTTTCCCCAGGGTCTCAGGAATATGTTCAAGGTGGCGTTTGAGGCTCTAAGTACTTCCAGGGCCCTAGTTGCTGCCAGCTTTTCTTTTGGAAAAATCCAGCAACGATTGCATCATTCTAGCTAGGCTCCCACTTTCTGCCAGGGTGAGTGGCTGCCAAGGGAGGCCATTTGCCATGGGAAAAAGAAGTCCTTTCCCCAGAGTCTGGGTGTCAGATGAAAGGTGGCCTTTGGGGTTCTGAGGACTTGTAGGGTAGTACTTACTGGCTAGAGTAGAGGAAATGGATTCTATTTGAATATCTGTCTAGAGGCTTTGCCCCACAGGTCCTGGTTGTCCTTGATGGGCTGCAGCTGTGAGCATTGAAGAGAACTGGGATAAAAGGGGGCGGCGTAGCCATTCAGGGAGAGCCTTGAAGGAGCCCTGAACTGGGAAAGAACAGCATGCAGAAGAAAGCGTCTGTGCTGTGAAGATCTGCAGCCATAAGAACACACCGAGGAGGTATGGACTTTAGCAATCTGAGAACAGCATTATGGGACTCTAGAGAAATAGAACAACAACAAGTGGCAGCTTTCGATTTGGAGCAATCCAGCAAAGCTTGCAAATTTCTTGCTGGGCACCACCCTCTTGGTCAGGGCGAGTGGCCAGAAATGGAGGCCATTTTCCATGGGGAAAACGAAGTCATTGGCCCAGGCTCTGGGTGTCAGATGACTGGTGGCATCTGGGGCTCTAAGGACTTGCAGGGTCCTAGTTGCTGGCAGCTTTCGTTCTGGAAGGATCCAGCAGAGTTTGTAGATTCCTGGCTTGGCACTGCCCTGCCTGCCAGGCCAAGTGGCCACAAATGAAGGCCATTTTCCATGGGAAAAAGAAGTCCTTTCCCCAGGGTCTCAGGAATATGTTCAAGGTGGCGTTTGAGGCTCTAAGTACTTCCAGGGCCCTAGTTGCTGCCAGCTTTTCTTTTGGAAAAATCCAGCAACGATTGCATCATTCTAGCTAGGCTCCCACTTTCTGCCAGGGTGAGTGGCTGCCAAGGGAGGCCATTTGCCATGGGAAAAAGAAGTCCTTTCCCCAGGGTCTGGGTGTCAGATGAAAGGTGGCCTTTGGGGTTCTGAGGACTTGTAGGGTAGTACTTACTGGCTAGAGTAGAGGAAATGGATTCTATTTGAATATCTGTCCCACAGGTCCTGGTTGTCCTTGATGGGCTGCAGCTGTGAGCATTGAAGAGAACTGGGATAAAAGGGGGCGGCGTAGCCATTCAGGGAGAGCCTTGAAGGAGCCCTGAACTGGGAAAGAACAGCATGCAGAAGAAAGCGTCTGTGCTGTGAAGATCTGCAGCCATAAGAACACACCGAGGAGGTATGGACTTTAGCAATCTGAGAACAGCATGATGGGACTCTAGAGAAATAGAAGAACAACAAGTGGTAGCTTTAGATTTGGAGCAATCCAGCAAAGCTTGCAAATTTCTTGCTGGGCACCACCCTCTTGGTCAGGGCGAGTGGCCAGAAATGGAGGCCATTTTCCATGGGGAAAACGAAGTCATTGGCCCAGGCTCTGGGTGTCAGATGACTGGTGGCATCTGGGGCTGTAAGGACTTGCAGGGTCCTAGTTGCTGGCAGCTTTTGTTCTGGAAGGATCCAGCAGAGTTTGTAGATTCCTGGCTTGGCACTGCCCTGCCTGCCAGGCAGAGTGGCCACAAATGAAGGCCATTTTCCATGGGAAAAACGAAGTCCTTTCCCCAGGGTCTCAGGAATATGTTCAAGGTGGCGTTTGAGGCTCTAAGTACTTCCAGGGCCCTAGTTGCTGCCAGCTTTTCTTTTGGAAAAATCCAGCAACGATTGCATCATTCTAGCTAGGCTCCCACTTTCTGCCAGGGTGAGTGGCTGCCAAGGGAGGCCATTTGCCATGGGAAAAAGAAGTCCTTTCCCCAGGGTCTGGGTGTCAGATGAAAGGTGGCCTTTGGGGTTCTGAGGACTTGTAGGGTAGTACTTACTGGCTAGAGTAGAGGAAATGGATTCTATTTGAATATCTGTCCCACAGGTCCTGGTTGTCCTTGATGGGCTGCAGCTGTGAGCATTGAAGAGAACTGGGATAAAAGGGGGCGGCGTAGCCATTCAGGGAGAGCCTTGAAGGAGCCCTGAACTGGGAAAGAACAGCATGCAGAAGAAAGCGTCTGTGCTGTGAAGATCTGCAGCCATAAGAACACACCGAGGAGGTATGGACTTTAGCAATCTGAGAACAGCATGATGGGACTCTAGAGAAATAGAAGAACAACAAGTGGTAGCTTTAGATTTGGAGCAATCCAGCAAAGCTTGCAAATTTCTTGCTGGGCACCACCCTCTTGGTCAGGGCGAGTGGCCAGAAATGGAGGCCATTTTCCATGGGGAAAACGAAGTCATTGGCCCAGGCTCTGGGTGTCAGATGACTGGTGGCATCTGGGGCTCTAAGGACTTGCAGGGTCCTAGTTGCTGGCAGCTTTCGTTCTGGAAGGATCCAGCAGAGTTTGTAGATTCCTGGCTTGGCACTGCCCTGCCTGCCAGGCCAAGTGGCCACAAATGAAGGCCATTTTCCATGGGAAAAACGAAGTCCTTTCCCCAGGGTCTCAGGAATATGTTCAAGGTGGCGTTTGAGGCTCTAAGTACTTCCAGGGCCCTAGTTGCTGCCAGCTTTTCTTTTGGAAAAATCCAGCAACGATTGCATCATTCTAGCTAGGCTCCCACTTTCTGCCAGGGTGAGTGGCTGCCAAGGGAGGCCATTTGCCATGGGAAAAAGAAGTCCTTTCCCCAGGGTCTGGGTGTCAGATGAAAGGTGGCCTTTGGGGTTCTGAGGACTTGTAGGGTAGTACTTACTGGCTAGAGTAGAGGAAATGGATTCTATTTGAATATCTGTCTAGAGGCTTTGCCCCACAGGTCCTGGTTGTCCTTGATGGGCTGCAGCTGTGAGCATTGAAGAGAACTGGGATAAAAGGGGGCGGCGTAGCCATTCAGGGAGAGCCTTGAAGGAGCCCTGAACTGGGAAAGAACAGCATGCAGAAGAAAGCGTCTGTGCTGTGAAGATCTGCAGCCATAAGAACACACCGAGGAGGTATGGACTTTAGCAATCTGAGAACAGCATTATGGGACTCTAGAGAAATAGAACAACAACAAGTGGCAGCTTTCGATTTGGAGCAATCCAGCAAAGCTTGCAAATTTCTTGCTGGGCACCACCCTCTTGGTCAGGGCGAGTGGCCAGAAATGGAGGCCATTTTCCATGGGGAAAACGAAGTCATTGGCCCAGGCTCTGGGTGTCAGATGACTGGTGGCATCTGGGGCTCTAAGGACTTGCAGGGTCCTAGTTGCTGGCAGCTTTCGTTCTGGAAGGATCCAGCAGAGTTTGTAGATTCCTGGCTTGGCACTGCCCTGCCTGCCAGGCAGAGTGGCCACAAATGAAGGCCATTTTCCATGGGAAAAACGAAGTCCTTTCCCCAGGGTCTCAGGAATATGTTCAAGGTGGCGTTTGAGGCTCTAAGTACTTCCAGGGCCCTAGTTGCTGCCAGCTTTTCTTTTGGAAAAATCCAGCAACGATTGCATCATTCTAGCTAGGCTCCCACTTTCTGCCAGGGTGAGTGGCTGCCAAGGGAGGCCATTTGCCATGGGAAAAAGAAGTCCTTTCCCCAGGGTCTGGGTGTCAGATGAAAGGTGGCCTTTGGGGTTCTGAGGACTTGTAGGGTAGTACTTACTGGCTAGAGTAGAGGAAATGGATTCTATTTGAATATCTGTCTAGAGGCTTTGCCCCACAGGTCCTGGTTGTCCTTGATGGGCTGCAGCTGTGAGCATTGAAGAGAACTGGGATAAAAGGGGGCGGCGTAGCCATTCAGGGAGAGCCTTGAAGGAGCCCTGAACTGGGAAAGAACAGCATGCAGAAGAAAGCGTCTGTGCTGTGAAGATCTGCAGCCATAAGAACACACCGAGGAGGTATGGACTTTAGCAATCTGAGAACAGCATTATGGGACTCTAGAGAAATAAAACAACAACAAGTGGCAGCTTTCGATTTGGAGCAATCCAGCAAAGCTTGCAAATTTCTTGCTGGGCACCACCCTCTTGGTCAGGGCGAGTGGCCAGAAATGGAGGCCATTTTCCATGGGGAAAACGAAGTCATTGGCCCAGGCTCTGGGTGTCAGATGACAGGTGGCATCTGGGGCTCTAAGGACTTGCAGGGTCCTAGTTGCTGGCAGCTTTCGTTCTGGAAGGATCCAGCACAGTTTGTAGATTCCTGGCTTGGCACTGCCCTGCCTGCCAGGCCAAGTGGCCACAAATGAAGGCCATTTTCCATGGGAAAAACGAAGTCCTTTCCCCAGGGTCTCAGGAATATGTTCAAGGTGGCGTTTGAGGCTCTAAGTACTTCCAGGGCCCTAGTTGCTGCCAGCTTTTCTTTTGGAAAAATCCAGCAACGATTGCATCATTCTAGCTAGGCTCCCACTTTCTGCCAGGGTGAGTGGCTGCCAAGGGAGGCCATTTGCCATGGGAAAAAGAAGTCCTTTCCCCAGGGTCTGGGTGTCAGATGAAAGGTGGCCTTTGGGGTTCTGAGGACTTGTAGGGTAGTACTTACTGGCTAGAGTAGAGGAAATGGATTCTATTTGAATATCTGTCCCACAGGTCCTGGTTGTCCTTGATGGGCTGCAGCTGTGAGCATTGAAGAGAACTGGGATAAAAGGGGGCGGCGTAGCCATTCAGGGAGAGCCTTGAAGGAGCCCTGAACTGGGAAAGAACAGCATGCAGAAGAAAGCGTCTGTGCTGTGAAGATCTGCAGCCATAAGAACACACCGAGGAGGTATGGACTTTAGCAATCTGAGAACAGCATGATGGGACTCTAGAGAAATAGAAGAACAACAAGTGGTAGCTTTAGATTTGGAGCAATCCAGCAAAGCTTGCAAATTTCTTGCTGGGCACCACCCTCTTGGTCAGGGCGAGTGGCCAGAAATGGAGGCCATTTTCCATGGGGAAAACGAAGTCATTGGCCCAGGCTCTGGGTGTCAGATGACTGGTGGCATCTGGGGCTCTAAGGACTTGCAGGGTCCTAGTTGCTGGCAGCTTTTGTTCTGGAAGGATCCAGCAGAGTTTGTAGATTCCTGGCTTGGCACTGCCCTGCCTGCCAGGCAGAGTGGCCACAAATGAAGGCCATTTCCCATGGGAAAAACGAAGTCCTTTCCCCAGGGTCTCAGGAATATGTTCAAGGTGGCGTTTGAGGCTCTAAGTACTTCCAGGGCCCTAGTTGCTGCCAGCTTTTCTTTTGGAAAAATCCAGCAACGATTGCATCATTCTAGCTAGGCTCCCACTTTCTGCCAGGGTGAGTGGCTGCCAAGGGAGGCCATTTGCCATGGGAAAAAGAAGTCCTTTCCCCAGGGTCTGGGTGTCAGATGAAAGGTGGCCTTTGGGGTTCTGAGGACTTGTAGGGTAGTACTTACTGGCTAGAGTAGAGGAAATGGATTCTATTTGAATATCTGTCTAGAGGCTTTGCCCCACAGGTCCTGGTTGTCCTTGATGGGCTGCAGCTGTGAGCATTGAAGAGAACTGGGATAAAAGGGGGCGGCGTAGCCATTCAGGGAGAGCCTTGAAGGAGCCCTGAACTGGGAAAGAACAGCATGCAGAAGAAAGCGTCTGTGCTGTGAAGATCTGCAGCCATAAGAACACACCGAGGAGGTATGGACTTTAGCAATCTGAGAACAGCATTATGGGACTCTAGAGAAATAGAACAACAACAAGTGGCAGCTTTCGATTTGGAGCAATCCAGCAAAGCTTGCAAATTTCTTGCTGGGCACCACCCTCTTGGTCAGGGCGAGTGGCCAGAAATGGAGGCCATTTTCCATGGGGAAAACGAAGTCATTGGCCCAGGCTCTGGGTGTCAGATGACTGGTGGCATCTGGGGCTCTAAGGACTTGCAGGGTCCTAGTTGCTGGCAGCTTTCGTTCTGGAAGGATCCAGCACAGTTTGTAGATTCCTGGCTTGGCACTGCCCTGCCTGCCAGGCCAAGTGGCCACAAATGAAGGCCATTTTCCATGGGAAAAACGAAGTCCTTTCCCCAGGGTCTCAGGAATATGTTCAAGGTGGCGTTTGAGGCTCTAAGTACTTCCAGGGCCCTAGTTGCTGCCAGCTTTTCTTTTGGAAAAATCCAGCAACGATTGCATCATTCTAGCTAGGCTCCCACTTTCTGCCAGGGTGAGTGGCTGCCAAGGGAGGCCATTTGCCATGGGAAAAAGAAGTCCTTTCCCCAGGGTCTGGGTGTCAGATGAAAGGTGGCCTTTGGGGTTCTGAGGACTTGTAGGGTAGTACTTACTGGCTAGAGTAGAGGAAATGGATTCTATTTGAATATCTGTCCCACAGGTCCTGGTTGTCCTTGATGGGCTGCAGCTGTGAGCATTGAAGAGAACTGGGATAAAAGGGGGCGGCGTAGCCATTCAGGGAGAGCCTTGAAGGAGCCCTGAACTGGGAAAGAACAGCATGCAGAAGAAAGCGTCTGTGCTGTGAAGATCTGCAGCCATAAGAACACACCGAGGAGGTATGGACTTTAGCAATCTGAGAACAGCATGATGGGACTCTAGAGAAATAGAACAACAACAAGTGGTAGCTTTAGATTTGGAGCAATCCAGCAAAGCTTGCAAATTTCTTGCTGGGCACCACCCTCTTGGTCAGGGCGAGTGGCCAGAAATGGAGGCCATTTTCCATGGGGAAAACGAAGTCATTGGCCCAGGCTCTGGGTGTCAGATGACTGGTGGCATCTGGGGCTCTAAGGACTTGCAGGGTCCTAGTTGCTGGCAGCTTTCGTTCTGGAAGGATCCAGCAGAGTTTGTAGATTCCTGGCTTGGCACTGCCCTGCCTGCCAGGCAGAGTGGCCACAAATGAAGGCCATTTTCCATGGGAAAAACGAAGTCCTTTCCCCAGGGTCTCAGGAATATGTTCAAGGTGGCGTTTGAGGCTCTAAGTACTTCCAGGGCCCTAGTTGCTGCCAGCTTTTCTTTTGGAAAAATCCAGCAACGATTGCATCATTCTAGCTAGGCTCCCACTTTCTGCCAGGGTGAGTGGCTGCCAAGGGAGGCCATTTGCCATGGGAAAAAGAAGTCCTTTCCCCAGGGTCTGGGTGTCAGATGAAAGGTGGCCTTTGGGGTTCTGAGGACTTGTAGGGTAGTACTTACTGGCTAGAGTAGAGGAAATGGATTCTATTTGAATATCTGTCCCACAGGTCCTGGTTGTCCTTGATGGGCTGCAGCTGTGAGCATTGAAGAGAACTGGGATAAAAGGGGGCGGCGTAGCCATTCAGGGAGAGCCTTGAAGGAGCCCTGAACTGGGAAAGAACAGCATGCAGAAGAAAGCGTCTGTGCTGTGAAGATCTGCAGCCATAAGAACACACCGAGGAGGTATGGACTTTAGCAATCTGAGAACAGCATGATGGGACTCTAGAGAAATAGAACAACAACAAGTGGCAGCTTTAGATTTGGAGCAATCCAGCAAAGCTTGCAAATTTCTTGCTGGGCACCACCCTCTTGGTCAGGGCGAGTGGCCAGAAATGGAGGCCATTTTCCATGGGGAAAACGAAGTCATTGGCCCAGGCTCTGGGTGTCAGATGACTGGTGGCATCTGGGGCTGTAAGGACTTGCAGGGTCCTAGTTGCTGGCAGCTTTCGTTCTGGAAGGATCCAGCAGAGTTTGTAGATTCCTGGCTTGGCACTGCCCTGCCTGCCAGGCCAAGTGGCCACAAATGAAGGCCATTTCCCATGGGAAAAACGAAGTCCTTTCCCCAGGGTCTCAGGAATATGTTCAAGGTGGCGTTTGAGGCTCTAAGTACTTCCAGGGCCCTAGTTGCTGGCAGCTTTTCTTTTGGAAAAATCCAGCAACGATTGCATCATTCTAGCTAGGCTCCCACTTTCTGCCAGGGTGAGTGGCTGCCAAGGGAGGCCATTTGCCATGGGAAAAAGAAGTCCTTTCCCCAGGGTCTGGGTGTCAGATGAAAGGTGGCCTTTGGGGTTCTGAGGACTTGTAGGGTAGTACTTACTGGCTAGAGTAGAGGAAATGGATTCTATTTGAATATCTGTCCCACAGGTCCTGGTTGTCCTTGATGGGCTGCAGCTGTGAGCATTGAAGAGAACTGGGATAAAAGGGGGCGGCGTAGCCATTCAGGGAGAGCCTTGAAGGAGCCCTGAACTGGGAAAGAACAGCATGCAGAAGAAAGCGTCTGTGCTGTGAAGATCTGCAGCCATAAGAACACACCGAGGAGGTATGGACTTTAGCAATCTGAGAACAGCATGATGGGACTCTAGAGAAATAGAACAACAACAAGTGGTAGCTTTAGATTTGGAGCAATCCAGCAAAGCTTGCAAATTTCTTGCTGGGCACCACCCTCTTGGTCAGGGCGAGTGGCCAGAAATGGAGGCCATTTTCCATGGGGAAAACGAAGTCATTGGCCCAGGCTCTGGGTGTCAGATGACTGGTGGCATCTGGGGCTGTAAGGACTTGCAGGGTCCTAGTTGCTGGCAGCTTTCGTTCTGGAAGGATCCAGCAGAGTTTGTAGATTCCTGGCTTGGCACTGCCCTGCCTGCCAGGCAGAGTGGCCACAAATGAAGGCCATTTTCCATGGGAAAAACGAAGTCCTTTCCCCAGGGTCTCAGGAATATGTTCAAGGTGGCGTTTGAGGCTCTAAGTACTTCCAGGGCCCTAGTTGCTGCCAGCTTTTCTTTTGGAAAAATCCAGCAACGATTGCATCATTCTAGCTAGGCTCCCACTTTCTGCCAGGGTGAGTGGCTGCCAAGGGAGGCCATTTGCCATGGGAAAAAGAAGTCCTTTCCCCAGGGTCTGGGTGTCAGATGAAAGGTGGCCTTTGGGGTTCTGAGGACTTGTAGGGTAGTACTTACTGGCTAGAGTAGAGGAAATGGATTCTATTTGAATATCTGTCCCACAGGTCCTGGTTGTCCTTGATGGGCTGCAGCTGTGAGCATTGAAGAGAACTGGGATAAAAGGGGGCGGCGTAGCCATTCAGGGAGAGCCTTGAAGGAGCCCTGAACTGGGAAAGAACAGCATGCAGAAGAAAGCGTCTGTGCTGTGAAGATCTGCAGCCATAAGAACACACCGAGGAGGTATGGACTTTAGCAATCTGAGAACAGCATGATGGGACTCTAGAGAAATAGAAGAACAACAAGTGGTAGCTTTAGATTTGGAGCAATCCAGCAAAGCTTGCAAATTTCTTGCTGGGCACCACCCTCTTGGTCAGGGCGAGTGGCCAGAAATGGAGGCCATTTTCCATGGGGAAAACGAAGTCATTGGCCCAGGCTCTGGGTGTCAGATGACTGGTGGCATCTGGGGCTGTAAGGACTTGCAGGGTCCTAGTTGCTGGCAGCTTTCGTTCTGGAAGGATCCAGCAGAGTTTGTAGATTCCTGGCTTGGCACTGCCCTGCCTGCCAGGCAGAGTGGCCACAAATGAAGGCCATTTTCCATGGGAAAAACGAAGTCCTTTCCCCAGGGTCTCAGGAATATGTTCAAGGTGGCGTTTGAGGCTCTAAGTACTTCCAGGGCCCTAGTTGCTGCCAGCTTTTCTTTTGGAAAAATCCAGCAACGATTGCATCATTCTAGCTAGGCTCCCACTTTCTGCCAGGGTGAGTGGCTGCCAAGGGAGGCCATTTGCCATGGGAAAAAGAAGTCCTTTCCCCAGGGTCTGGGTGTCAGATGAAAGGTGGCCTTTGGGGTTCTGAGGACTTGTAGGGTAGTACTTACTGGCTAGAGTAGAGGAAATGGATTCTATTTGAATATCTGTCCCACAGGTCCTGGTTGTCCTTGATGGGCTGCAGCTGTGAGCATTGAAGAGAACTGGGATAAAAGGGGGCGGCGTAGCCATTCAGGGAGAGCCTTGAAGGAGCCCTGAACTGGGAAAGAACAGCATGCAGAAGAAAGCGTCTGTGCTGTGAAGATCTGCAGCCATAAGAACACACCGAGGAGGTATGGACTTTAGCAATCTGAGAACAGCATGATGGGACTCTAGAGAAATAGAACAACAACAAGTGGCAGCTTTAGATTTGGAGCAATCCAGCAAAGCTTGCAAATTTCTTGCTGGGCACCACCCTCTTGGTCAGGGCGAGTGGCCAGAAATGGAGGCCATTTTCCATGGGGAAAACGAAGTCATTGGCCCAGGCTCTGGGTGTCAGATGACTGGTGGCATCTGGGGCTGTAAGGACTTGCAGGGTCCTAGTTGCTGGCAGCTTTCGTTCTGGAAGGATCCAGCAGAGTTTGTAGATTCCTGGCTTGGCACTGCCCTGCCTGCCAGGCCAAGTGGCCACAAATGAAGGCCATTTCCCATGGGAAAAACGAAGTCCTTTCCCCAGGGTCTCAGGAATATGTTCAAGGTGGCGTTTGAGGCTCTAAGTACTTCCAGGGCCCTAGTTGCTGCCAGCTTTTCTTTTGGAAAAATCCAGCAACGATTGCATCATTCTAGCTAGGCTCCCACTTTCTGCCAGGGTGAGTGGCTGCCAAGGGAGGCCATTTGCCATGGGAAAAAGAAGTCCTTTCCCCAGGGTCTGGGTGTCAGATGAAAGGTGGCCTTTGGGGTTCTGAGGACTTGTAGGGTAGTACTTACTGGCTAGAGTAGAGGAAATGGATTCTATTTGAATATCTGTCCCACAGGTCCTGGTTGTCCTTGATGGGCTGCAGCTGTGAGCATTGAAGAGAACTGGGATAAAAGGGGGCGGCGTAGCCATTCAGGGAGAGCCTTGAAGGAGCCCTGAACTGGGAAAGAACAGCATGCAGAAGAAAGCGTCTGTGCTGTGAAGATCTGCAGCCATAAGAACACACCGAGGAGGTATGGACTTTAGCAATCTGAGAACAGCATGATGGGACTCTAGAGAAATAGAACAACAACAAGTGGTAGCTTTAGATTTGGAGCAATCCAGCAAAGCTTGCAAATTTCTTGCTGGGCACCACCCTCTTGGTCAGGGCGAGTGGCCAGAAATGGAGGCCATTTTCCATGGGGAAAACGAAGTCATTGGCCCAGGCTCTGGGTGTCAGATGACTGGTGGCATCTGGGGCTGTAAGGACTTGCAGGGTCCTAGTTGCTGGCAGCTTTCGTTCTGGAAGGATCCAGCAGAGTTTGTAGATTCCTGGCTTGGCACTGCCCTGCCTGCCAGGCAGAGTGGCCACAAATGAAGGCCATTTTCCATGGGAAAAACGAAGTCCTTTCCCCAGGGTCTCAGGAATATGTTCAAGGTGGCGTTTGAGGCTCTAAGTACTTCCAGGGCCCTAGTTGCTGCCAGCTTTTCTTTTGGAAAAATCCAGCAACGATTGCATCATTCTAGCTAGGCTCCCACTTTCTGCCAGGGTGAGTGGCTGCCAAGGGAGGCCATTTGCCATGGGAAAAAGAAGTCCTTTCCCCAGGGTCTGGGTGTCAGATGAAAGGTGGCCTTTGGGGTTCTGAGGACTTGTAGGGTAGTACTTACTGGCTAGAGTAGAGGAAATGGATTCTATTTGAATATCTGTCCCACAGGTCCTGGTTGTCCTTGATGGGCTGCAGCTGTGAGCATTGAAGAGAACTGGGATAAAAGGGGGCGGCGTAGCCATTCAGGGAGAGCCTTGAAGGAGCCCTGAACTGGGAAAGAACAGCATGCAGAAGAAAGCGTCTGTGCTGTGAAGATCTGCAGCCATAAGAACACACCGAGGAGGTATGGACTTTAGCAATCTGAGAACAGCATGATGGGACTCTAGAGAAATAGAAGAACAACAAGTGGTAGCTTTAGATTTGGAGCAATCCAGCAAAGCTTGCAAATTTCTTGCTGGGCACCACCCTCTTGGTCAGGGCGAGTGGCCAGAAATGGAGGCCATTTTCCATGGGGAAAACGAAGTCATTGGCCCAGGCTCTGGGTGTCAGATGACTGGTGGCATCTGGGGCTGTAAGGACTTGCAGGGTCCTAGTTGCTGGCAGCTTTCGTTCTGGAAGGATCCAGCAGAGTTTGTAGATTCCTGGCTTGGCACTGCCCTGCCTGCCAGGCAGAGTGGCCACAAATGAAGGCCATTTTCCATGGGAAAAACGAAGTCCTTTCCCCAGGGTCTCAGGAATATGTTCAAGGTGGCGTTTGAGGCTCTAAGTACTTCCAGGGCCCTAGTTGCTGCCAGCTTTTCTTTTGGAAAAATCCAGCAACGATTGCATCATTCTAGCTAGGCTCCCACTTTCTGCCAGGGTGAGTGGCTGCCAAGGGAGGCCATTTGCCATGGGAAAAAGAAGTCCTTTCCCCAGGGTCTGGGTGTCAGATGAAAGGTGGCCTTTGGGGTTCTGAGGACTTGTAGGGTAGTACTTACTGGCTAGAGTAGAGGAAATGGATTCTATTTGAATATCTGTCCCACAGGTCCTGGTTGTCCTTGATGGGCTGCAGCTGTGAGCATTGAAGAGAACTGGGATAAAAGGGGGCGGCGTAGCCATTCAGGGAGAGCCTTGAAGGAGCCCTGAACTGGGAAAGAACAGCATGCAGAAGAAAGCGTCTGTGCTGTGAAGATCTGCAGCCATAAGAACACACCGAGGAGGTATGGACTTTAGCAATCTGAGAACAGCATGATGGGACTCTAGAGAAATAGAAGAACAACAAGTGGTAGCTTTAGATTTGGAGCAATCCAGCAAAGCTTGCAAATTTCTTGCTGGGCACCACCCTCTTGGTCAGGGCGAGTGGCCAGAAATGGAGGCCATTTTCCATGGGGAAAACGAAGTCATTGGCCCAGGCTCTGGGTGTCAGATGACTGGTGGCATCTGGGGCTGTAAGGACTTGCAGGGTCCTAGTTGCTGGCAGCTTTCGTTCTGGAAGGATCCAGCAGAGTTTGTAGATTCCTGGCTTGGCACTGCCCTGCCTGCCAGGCAGAGTGGCCACAAATGAAGGCCATTTTCCATGGGAAAAACGAAGTCCTTTCCCCAGGGTCTCAGGAATATGTTCAAGGTGGCGTTTGAGGCTCTAAGTACTTCCAGGGCCCTAGTTGCTGCCAGCTTTTCTTTTGGAAAAATCCAGCAACGATTGCATCATTCTAGCTAGGCTCCCACTTTCTGCCAGGGTGAGTGGCTGCCAAGGGAGGCCATTTGCCATGGGAAAAAGAAGTCCTTTCCCCAGGGTCTGGGTGTCAGATGAAAGGTGGCCTTTGGGGTTCTGAGGACTTGTAGGGTAGTACTTACTGGCTAGAGTAGAGGAAATGGATTCTATTTGAATATCTGTCCCACAGGTCCTGGTTGTCCTTGATGGGCTGCAGCTGTGAGCATTGAAGAGAACTGGGATAAAAGGGGGCGGCGTAGCCATTCAGGGAGAGCCTTGAAGGAGCCCTGAACTGGGAAAGAACAGCATGCAGAAGAAAGCGTCTGTGCTGTGAAGATCTGCAGCCATAAGAACACACCGAGGAGGTATGGACTTTAGCAATCTGAGAACAGCATTATGGGACTCTAGAGAAATAAAACAACAACAAGTGGCAGCTTTCGATTTGGAGCAATCCAGCAAAGATTGCAAATTTCTTGCTGGGCACCACCCTCTTGGTCAGGGCGAGTGGCCAGAAATGGAGGCCATTTTCCATGGGGAAAACGAAGTCATTGGCCCAGGCTCTGGGTGTCAGATGACAGGTGGCATCTGGGGCTCTAAGGACTTGCAGGGTCCTAGTTGCTGGCAGCTTTCGTTCTGGAAGGATCCAGCACAGTTTGTAGATTCCTGGCTTGGCACTGCCCTGCCTGCCAGGCCAAGTGGCCACAAATGAAGGCCATTTTCCATGGGAAAAACGAAGTCCTTTCCCCAGGGTCTCAGGAATATGTTCAAGGTGGCGTTTGAGGCTCTAAGTACTTCCAGGGCCCTAGTTGCTGGCAGCTTTTCTTTTGGAAAAATCCAGCAACGATTGCATCATTCTAGCTAGGCTCCCACTTTCTGCCAGGGTGAGTGGCTGCCAAGGGAGGCCATTTGCCATGGGAAAAAGAAGTCCTTTCCCCAGGGTCTGGGTGTCAGATGAAAGGTGGCCTTTGGGGTTCTGAGGACTTGTAGGGTAGTACTTACTGGCTAGAGTAGAGGAAATGGATTCTATTTGAATATCTGTCCCACAGGTCCTGGTTGTCCTTGATGGGCTGCAGCTGTGAGCATTGAAGAGAACTGGGATAAAAGGGGGCGGCGTAGCCATTCAGGGAGAGCCTTGAAGGAGCCCTGAACTGGGAAAGAACAGCATGCAGAAGAAAGCGTCTGTGCTGTGAAGATCTGCAGCCATAAGAACACACCGAGGAGGTATGGACTTTAGCAATCTGAGAACAGCATGATGGGACTCTAGAGAAATAGAACAACAACAAGTGGTAGCTTTAGATTTGGAGCAATCCAGCAAAGCTTGCAAATTTCTTGCTGGGCACCACCCTCTTGGTCAGGGCGAGTGGCCAGAAATGGAGGCCATTTTCCATGGGGAAAACGAAGTCATTGGCCCAGGCTCTGGGTGTCAGATGACTGGTGGCATCTGGGGCTGTAAGGACTTGCAGGGTCCTAGTTGCTGGCAGCTTTCGTTCTGGAAGGATCCAGCAGAGTTTGTAGATTCCTGGCTTGGCACTGCCCTGCCTGCCAGGCAGAGTGGCCACAAATGAAGGCCATTTCCCATGGGAAAAACGAAGTCCTTTCCCCAGGGTCTCAGGAATATGTTCAAGGTGGCGTTTGAGGCTCTAAGTACTTCCAGGGCCCTAGTTGCTGCCAGCTTTTCTTTTGGAAAAATCCAGCAACGATTGCATCATTCTAGCTAGGCTCCCACTTTCTGCCAGGGTGAGTGGCTGCCAAGGGAGGCCATTTGCCATGGGAAAAAGAAGTCCTTTCCCCAGGGTCTGGGTGTCAGATGAAAGGTGGCCTTTGGGGTTCTGAGGACTTGTAGGGTAGTACTTACTGGCTAGAGTAGAGGAAATGGATTCTATTTGAATATCTGTCTAGAGGCTTTGCCCCACAGGTCCTGGTTGTCCTTGATGGGCTGCAGCTGTGAGCATTGAAGAGAACTGGGATAAAAGGGGGCGGCGTAGCCATTCAGGGAGAGCCTTGAAGGAGCCCTGAACTGGGAAAGAACAGCATGCAGAAGAAAGCGTCTGTGCTGTGAAGATCTGCAGCCATAAGAACACACCGAGGAGGTATGGACTTTAGCAATCTGAGAACAGCATTATGGGACTCTAGAGAAATAGAACAACAACAAGTGGCAGCTTTCGATTTGGAGCAATCCAGCAAAGCTTGCAAATTTCTTGCTGGGCACCACCCTCTTGGTCAGGGCGAGTGGCCAGAAATGGAGGCCATTTTCCATGGGGAAAACGAAGTCATTGGCCCAGGCTCTGGGTGTCAGATGACTGGTGGCATCTGGGGCTGTAAGGACTTGCAGGGTCCTAGTTGCTGGCAGCTTTCGTTCTGGAAGGATCCAGCAGAGTTTGTAGATTCCTGGCTTGGCACTGCCCTGCCTGCCAGGCCAAGTGGCCACAAATGAAGGCCATTTTCCATGGGAAAAACGAAGTCCTTTCCCCAGGGTCTCAGGAATATGTTCAAGGTGGCGTTTGAGGCTCTAAGTACTTCCAGGGCCCTAGTTGCTGCCAGCTTTTCTTTTGGAAAAATCCAGCAACGATTGCATCATTCTAGCTAGGCTCCCACTTTCTGCCAGGGTGAGTGGCTGCCAAGGGAGGCCATTTGCCATGGGAAAAAGAAGTCCTTTCCCCAGGGTCTGGGTGTCAGATGAAAGGTGGCCTTTGGGGTTCTGAGGACTTGTAGGGTAGTACTTACTGGCTAGAGTAGAGGAAATGGATTCTATTTGAATATCTGTCCCACAGGTCCTGGTTGTCCTTGATGGGCTGCAGCTGTGAGCATTGAAGAGAACTGGGATAAAAGGGGGCGGCGTAGCCATTCAGGGAGAGCCTTGAAGGAGCCCTGAACTGGGAAAGAACAGCATGCAGAAGAAAGCGTCTGTGCTGTGAAGATCTGCAGCCATAAGAACACACCGAGGAGGTATGGACTTTAGCAATCTGAGAACAGCATGATGGGACTCTAGAGAAATAGAACAACAACAAGTGGTAGCTTTAGATTTGGAGCAATCCAGCAAAGCTTGCAAATTTCTTGCTGGGCACCACCCTCTTGGTCAGGGCGAGTGGCCAGAAATGGAGGCCATTTTCCATGGGGAAAACGAAGTCATTGGCCCAGGCTCTGGGTGTCAGATGACTGGTGGCATCTGGGGCTCTAAGGACTTGCAGGGTCCTAGTTGCTGGCAGCTTTCGTTCTGGAAGGATCCAGCAGAGTTTGTAGATTCCTGGCTTGGCACTGCCCTGCCTGCCAGGCAGAGTGGCCACAAATGAAGGCCATTTTCCATGGGAAAAACGAAGTCCTTTCCCCAGGGTCTCAGGAATATGTTCAAGGTGGCGTTTGAGGCTCTAAGTACTTCCAGGGCCCTAGTTGCTGCCAGCTTTTCTTTTGGAAAAATCCAGCAACGATTGCATCATTCTAGCTAGGCTCCCACTTTCTGCCAGGGTGAGTGGCTGCCAAGGGAGGCCATTTGCCATGGGAAAAAGAAGTCCTTTCCCCAGGGTCTGGGTGTCAGATGAAAGGTGGCCTTTGGGGTTCTGAGGACTTGTAGGGTAGTACTTACTGGCTAGAGTAGAGGAAATGGATTCTATTTGAATATCTGTCCCACAGGTCCTGGTTGTCCTTGATGGGCTGCAGCTGTGAGCATTGAAGAGAACTGGGATAAAAGGGGGCGGCGTAGCCATTCAGGGAGAGCCTTGAAGGAGCCCTGAACTGGGAAAGAACAGCATGCAGAAGAAAGCGTCTGTGCTGTGAAGATCTGCAGCCATAAGAACACACCGAGGAGGTATGGACTTTAGCAATCTGAGAACAGCATGATGGGACTCTAGAGAAATAGAACAACAACAAGTGGCAGCTTTAGATTTGGAGCAATCCAGCAAAGCTTGCAAATTTCTTGCTGGGCACCACCCTCTTGGTCAGGGCGAGTGGCCAGAAATGGAGGCCATTTTCCATGGGGAAAACGAAGTCATTGGCCCAGGCTCTGGGTGTCAGATGACTGGTGGCATCTGGGGCTGTAAGGACTTGCAGGGTCCTAGTTGCTGGCAGCTTTCGTTCTGGAAGGATCCAGCAGAGTTTGTAGATTCCTGGCTTGGCACTGCCCTGCCTGCCAGGCCAAGTGGCCACAAATGAAGGCCATTTCCCATGGGAAAAACGAAGTCCTTTCCCCAGGGTCTCAGGAATATGTTCAAGGTGGCGTTTGAGGCTCTAAGTACTTCCAGGGCCCTAGTTGCTGGCAGCTTTTCTTTTGGAAAAATCCAGCAACGATTGCATCATTCTAGCTAGGCTCCCACTTTCTGCCAGGGTGAGTGGCTGCCAAGGGAGGCCATTTGCCATGGGAAAAAGAAGTCCTTTCCCCAGGGTCTGGGTGTCAGATGAAAGGTGGCCTTTGGGGTTCTGAGGACTTGTAGGGTAGTACTTACTGGCTAGAGTAGAGGAAATGGATTCTATTTGAATATCTGTCCCACAGGTCCTGGTTGTCCTTGATGGGCTGCAGCTGTGAGCATTGAAGAGAACTGGGATAAAAGGGGGCGGCGTAGCCATTCAGGGAGAGCCTTGAAGGAGCCCTGAACTGGGAAAGAACAGCATGCAGAAGAAAGCGTCTGTGCTGTGAAGATCTGCAGCCATAAGAACACACCGAGGAGGTATGGACTTTAGCAATCTGAGAACAGCATGATGGGACTCTAGAGAAATAGAACAACAACAAGTGGTAGCTTTAGATTTGGAGCAATCCAGCAAAGCTTGCAAATTTCTTGCTGGGCACCACCCTCTTGGTCAGGGCGAGTGGCCAGAAATGGAGGCCATTTTCCATGGGGAAAACGAAGTCATTGGCCCAGGCTCTGGGTGTCAGATGACTGGTGGCATCTGGGGCTGTAAGGACTTGCAGGGTCCTAGTTGCTGGCAGCTTTCGTTCTGGAAGGATCCAGCAGAGTTTGTAGATTCCTGGCTTGGCACTGCCCTGCCTGCCAGGCAGAGTGGCCACAAATGAAGGCCATTTTCCATGGGAAAAACGAAGTCCTTTCCCCAGGGTCTCAGGAATATGTTCAAGGTGGCGTTTGAGGCTCTAAGTACTTCCAGGGCCCTAGTTGCTGCCAGCTTTTCTTTTGGAAAAATCCAGCAACGATTGCATCATTCTAGCTAGGCTCCCACTTTCTGCCAGGGTGAGTGGCTGCCAAGGGAGGCCATTTGCCATGGGAAAAAGAAGTCCTTTCCCCAGGGTCTGGGTGTCAGATGAAAGGTGGCCTTTGGGGTTCTGAGGACTTGTAGGGTAGTACTTACTGGCTAGAGTAGAGGAAATGGATTCTATTTGAATATCTGTCCCACAGGTCCTGGTTGTCCTTGATGGGCTGCAGCTGTGAGCATTGAAGAGAACTGGGATAAAAGGGGGCGGCGTAGCCATTCAGGGAGAGCCTTGAAGGAGCCCTGAACTGGGAAAGAACAGCATGCAGAAGAAAGCGTCTGTGCTGTGAAGATCTGCAGCCATAAGAACACACCGAGGAGGTATGGACTTTAGCAATCTGAGAACAGCATGATGGGACTCTAGAGAAATAGAAGAACAACAAGTGGTAGCTTTAGATTTGGAGCAATCCAGCAAAGCTTGCAAATTTCTTGCTGGGCACCACCCTCTTGGTCAGGGCGAGTGGCCAGAAATGGAGGCCATTTTCCATGGGGAAAACGAAGTCATTGGCCCAGGCTCTGGGTGTCAGATGACTGGTGGCATCTGGGGCTCTAAGGACTTGCAGGGTCCTAGTTGCTGGCAGCTTTCGTTCTGGAAGGATCCAGCAGAGTTTGTAGATTCCTGGCTTGGCACTGCCCTGCCTGCCAGGCAGAGTGGCCACAAATGAAGGCCATTTTCCATGGGAAAAACGAAGTCCTTTCCCCAGGGTCTCAGGAATATGTTCAAGGTGGCGTTTGAGGCTCTAAGTACTTCCAGGGCCCTAGTTGCTGCCAGCTTTTCTTTTGGAAAAATCCAGCAACGATTGCATCATTCTAGCTAGGCTCCCACTTTCTGCCAGGGTGAGTGGCTGCCAAGGGAGGCCATTTGCCATGGGAAAAAGAAGTCCTTTCCCCAGGGTCTGGGTGTCAGATGAAAGGTGGCCTTTGGGGTTCTGAGGACTTGTAGGGTAGTACTTACTGGCTAGAGTAGAGGAAATGGATTCTATTTGAATATCTGTCCCACAGGTCCTGGTTGTCCTTGATGGGCTGCAGCTGTGAGCATTGAAGAGAACTGGGATAAAAGGGGGCGGCGTAGCCATTCAGGGAGAGCCTTGAAGGAGCCCTGAACTGGGAAAGAACAGCATGCAGAAGAAAGCGTCTGTGCTGTGAAGATCTGCAGCCATAAGAACACACCGAGGAGGTATGGACTTTAGCAATCTGAGAACAGCATGATGGGACTCTAGAGAAATAGAAGAACAACAAGTGGTAGCTTTAGATTTGGAGCAATCCAGCAAAGCTTGCAAATTTCTTGCTGGGCACCACCCTCTTGGTCAGGGCGAGTGGCCAGAAATGGAGGCCATTTTCCATGGGGAAAACGAAGTCATTGGCCCAGGCTCTGGGTGTCAGATGACTGGTGGCATCTGGGGCTGTAAGGACTTGCAGGGTCCTAGTTGCTGGCAGCTTTCGTTCTGGAAGGATCCAGCAGAGTTTGTAGATTCCTGGCTTGGCACTGCCCTGCCTGCCAGGCAGAGTGGCCACAAATGAAGGCCATTTTCCATGGGAAAAACGAAGTCCTTTCCCCAGGGTCTCAGGAATATGTTCAAGGTGGCGTTTGAGGCTCTAAGTACTTCCAGGGCCCTAGTTGCTGCCAGCTTTTCTTTTGGAAAAATCCAGCAACGATTGCATCATTCTAGCTAGGCTCCCACTTTCTGCCAGGGTGAGTGGCTGCCAAGGGAGGCCATTTGCCATGGGAAAAAGAAGTCCTTTCCCCAGGGTCTGGGTGTCAGATGAAAGGTGGCCTTTGGGGTTCTGAGGACTTGTAGGGTAGTACTTACTGGCTAGAGTAGAGGAAATGGATTCTATTTGAATATCTGTCCCACAGGTCCTGGTTGTCCTTGATGGGCTGCAGCTGTGAGCATTGAAGAGAACTGGGATAAAAGGGGGCGGCGTAGCCATTCAGGGAGAGCCTTGAAGGAGCCCTGAACTGGGAAAGAACAGCATGCAGAAGAAAGCGTCTGTGCTGTGAAGATCTGCAGCCATAAGAACACACCGAGGAGGTATGGACTTTAGCAATCTGAGAACAGCATGATGGGACTCTAGAGAAATAGAACAACAACAAGTGGCAGCTTTCGATTTGGAGCAATCCAGCAAAGCTTGCAAATTTCTTGCTGGGCACCACCCTCTTGGTCAGGGCGAGTGGCCAGAAATGGAGGCCATTTTCCATGGGGAAAACGAAGTCATTGGCCCAGGCTCTTGGTGTCAGATGACAGGTGGCGTCTGGGGCTCTAAGGACTTGCAGGGTCCTAGTTGCTGGCAGCTTTCGTTCTGGAAGGATCCAGCACAGTTTGTAGATTCCTGGCTTGGCACTGCCCTGCCTGCCAGGCCAAGTGGCCACAAATGAAGGCCATTTTCCATGGGAAAAACGAAGTCCTTTCCCCAGGGTCTCAGGAATATGTTCAAGGTGGCGTTTGAGGCTCTAAGTACTTCCAGGGCCCTAGTTGCTGCCAGCTTTTCTTTTGGAAAAATCCAGCAACGATTGCATCATTCTAGCTAGGCTCCCACTTTCTGCCAGGGTGAGTGGCTGCCAAGGGAGGCCATTTGCCATGGGAAAAAGAAGTCCTTTCCCCAGGGTCTGGGTGTCAGATGAAAGGTGGCCTTTGGGGTTCTGAGGACTTGTAGGGTAGTACTTACTGGCTAGAGTAGAGGAAATGGATTCTATTTGAATATCTGTCCCACAGGTCCTGGTTGTCCTTGATGGGCTGCAGCTGTGAGCATTGAAGAGAACTGGGATAAAAGGGGGCGGCGTAGCCATTCAGGGAGAGCCTTGAAGGAGCCCTGAACTGGGAAAGAACAGCATGCAGAAGAAAGCGTCTGTGCTGTGAAGATCTGCAGCCATAAGAACACACCGAGGAGGTATGGACTTTAGCAATCTGAGAACAGCATGATGGGACTCTAGAGAAATAGAACAACAACAAGTGGTAGCTTTAGATTTGGAGCAATCCAGCAAAGCTTGCAAATTTCTTGCTGGGCACCACCCTCTTGGTCAGGGCGAGTGGCCAGAAATGGAGGCCATTTTCCATGGGGAAAACGAAGTCATTGGCCCAGGCTCTTGGTGTCAGATGACAGGTGGCGTCTGGGGCTCTAAGGACTTGCAGGGTCCTAGTTGCTGGCAGCTTTCGTTCTGGAAGGATCCAGCACAGTTTGTAGATTCCTGGCTTGGCACTGCCCTGCCTGCCAGGCCAAGTGGCCACAAATGAAGGCCATTTTCCATGGGAAAAACGAAGTCCTTTCCCCAGGGTCTCAGGAATATGTTCAAGGTGGCGTTTGAGGCTCTAAGTACTTCCAGGGCCCTAGTTGCTGCCAGCTTTTCTTTTGGAAAAATCCAGCAACGATTGCATCATTCTAGCTAGGCTCCCACTTTCTGCCAGGGTGAGTGGCTGCCAAGGGAGGCCATTTGCCATGGGAAAAAGAAGTCCTTTCCCCAGGGTCTGGGTGTCAGATGAAAGGTGGCCTTTGGGGTTCTGAGGACTTGTAGGGTAGTACTTACTGGCTAGAGTAGAGGAAATGGATTCTATTTGAATATCTGTCCCACAGGTCCTGGTTGTCCTTGATGGGCTGCAGCTGTGAGCATTGAAGAGAACTGGGATAAAAGGGGGCGGCGTAGCCATTCAGGGAGAGCCTTGAAGGAGCCCTGAACTGGGAAAGAACAGCATGCAGAAGAAAGCGTCTGTGCTGTGAAGATCTGCAGCCATAAGAACACACCGAGGAGGTATGGACTTTAGCAATCTGAGAACAGCATGATGGGACTCTAGAGAAATAGAACAACAACAAGTGGTAGCTTTAGATTTGGAGCAATCCAGCAAAGCTTGCAAATTTCTTGCTGGGCACCACCCTCTTGGTCAGGGCGAGTGGCCAGAAATGGAGGCCATTTTCCATGGGGAAAACGAAGTCATTGGCCCAGGCTCTGGGTGTCAGATGACTGGTGGCATCTGGGGCTGTAAGGACTTGCAGGGTCCTAGTTGCTGGCAGCTTTCGTTCTGGAAGGATCCAGCAGAGTTTGTAGATTCCTGGCTTGGCACTGCCCTGCCTGCCAGGCAGAGTGGCCACAAATGAAGGCCATTTTCCATGGGAAAAACGAAGTCCTTTCCCCAGGGTCTCAGGAATATGTTCAAGGTGGCGTTTGAGGCTCTAAGTACTTCCAGGGCCCTAGTTGCTGCCAGCTTTTCTTTTGGAAAAATCCAGCAACGATTGCATCATTCTAGCTAGGCTCCCACTTTCTGCCAGGGTGAGTGGCTGCCAAGGGAGGCCATTTGCCATGGGAAAAAGAAGTCCTTTCCCCAGGGTCTGGGTGTCAGATGAAAGGTGGCCTTTGGGGTTCTGAGGACTTGTAGGGTAGTACTTACTGGCTAGAGTAGAGGAAATGGATTCTATTTGAATATCTGTCCCACAGGTCCTGGTTGTCCTTGATGGGCTGCAGCTGTGAGCATTGAAGAGAACTGGGATAAAAGGGGGCGGCGTAGCCATTCAGGGAGAGCCTTGAAGGAGCCCTGAACTGGGAAAGAACAGCATGCAGAAGAAAGCGTCTGTGCTGTGAAGATCTGCAGCCATAAGAACACACCGAGGAGGTATGGACTTTAGCAATCTGAGAACAGCATGATGGGACTCTAGAGAAATAGAACAACAACAAGTGGTAGCTTTAGATTTGGAGCAATCCAGCAAAGCTTGCAAATTTCTTGCTGGGCACCACCCTCTTGGTCAGGGCGAGTGGCCAGAAATGGAGGCCATTTTCCATGGGGAAAACGAAGTCATTGGCCCAGGCTCTGGGTGTCAGATGACTGGTGGCATCTGGGGCTCTAAGGACTTGCAGGGTCCTAGTTGCTGGCAGCTTTTGTTCTGGAAGGATCCAGCAGAGTTTGTAGATTCCTGGCTTGGCACTGCCCTGCCTGCCAGGCCAAGTGGCCACAAATGAAGGCCATTTCCCATGGGAAAAACGAAGTCCTTTCCCCAGGGTCTCAGGAATATGTTCAAGGTGGCGTTTGAGGCTCTAAGTACTTCCAGGGCCCTAGTTGCTGCCAGCTTTTCTTTTGGAAAAATCCAGCAACGATTGCATCATTCTAGCTAGGCTCCCACTTTCTGCCAGGGTGAGTGGCTGCCAAGGGAGGCCATTTGCCATGGGAAAAAGAAGTCCTTTCCCCAGGGTCTGGGTGTCAGATGAAAGGTGGCCTTTGGGGTTCTGAGGACTTGTAGGGTAGTACTTACTGGCTAGAGTAGAGGAAATGGATTCTATTTGAATATCTGTCTAGAGGCTTTGCCCCACAGGTCCTGGTTGTCCTTGATGGGCTGCAGCTGTGAGCATTGAAGAGAACTGGGATAAAAGGGGGCGGCGTAGCCATTCAGGGAGAGCCTTGAAGGAGCCCTGAACTGGGAAAGAACAGCATGCAGAAGAAAGCGTCTGTGCTGTGAAGATCTGCAGCCATAAGAACACACCGAGGAGGTATGGACTTTAGCAATCTGAGAACAGCATTATGGGACTCTAGAGAAATAGAACAACAACAAGTGGCAGCTTTCGATTTGGAGCAATCCAGCAAAGCTTGCAAATTTCTTGCTGGGCACCACCCTCTTGGTCAGGGCGAGTGGCCAGAAATGGAGGCCATTTTCCATGGGGAAAACGAAGTCATTGGCCCAGGCTCTGGGTGTCAGATGACTGGTGGCATCTGGGGCTCTAAGGACTTGCAGGGTCCTAGTTGCTGGCAGCTTTCGTTCTGGAAGGATCCAGCAGAGTTTGTAGATTCCTGGCTTGGCACTGCCCTGCCTGCCAGGCCAAGTGGCCACAAATGAAGGCCATTTTCCATGGGAAAAAGAAGTCCTTTCCCCAGGGTCTCAGGAATATGTTCAAGGTGGCGTTTGAGGCTCTAAGTACTTCCAGGGCCCTAGTTGCTGCCAGCTTTTCTTTTGGAAAAATCCAGCAACGATTGCATCATTCTAGCTAGGCTCCCACTTTCTGCCAGGGTGAGTGGCTGCCAAGGGAGGCCATTTGCCATGGGAAAAAGAAGTCCTTTCCCCAGGGTCTGGGTGTCAGATGAAAGGTGGCCTTTGGGGTTCTGAGGACTTGTAGGGTAGTACTTACTGGCTAGAGTAGAGGAAATGGATTCTATTTGAATATCTGTCCCACAGGTCCTGGTTGTCCTTGATGGGCTGCAGCTGTGAGCATTGAAGAGAACTGGGATAAAAGGGGGCGGCGTAGCCATTCAGGGAGAGCCTTGAAGGAGCCCTGAACTGGGAAAGAACAGCATGCAGAAGAAAGCGTCTGTGCTGTGAAGATCTGCAGCCATAAGAACACACCGAGGAGGTATGGACTTTAGCAATCTGAGAACAGCATGATGGGACTCTAGAGAAATAGAACAACAACAAGTGGTAGCTTTAGATTTGGAGCAATCCAGCAAAGCTTGCAAATTTCTTGCTGGGCACCACCCTCTTGGTCAGGGCGAGTGGCCAGAAATGGAGGCCATTTTCCATGGGGAAAACGAAGTCATTGGCCCAGGCTCTGGGTGTCAGATGACTGGTGGCATCTGGGGCTGTAAGGACTTGCAGGGTCCTAGTTGCTGGCAGCTTTCGTTCTGGAAGGATCCAGCACAGTTTGTAGATTCCTGGCTTGGCACTGCCCTGCCTGCCAGGCAGAGTGGCCACAAATGAAGGCCATTTTCCATGGGAAAAACGAAGTCCTTTCCCCAGGGTCTCAGGAATATGTTCAAGGTGGCGTTTGAGGCTCTAAGTACTTCCAGGGCCCTAGTTGCTGCCAGCTTTTCTTTTGGAAAAATCCAGCAACGATTGCATCATTCTAGCTAGGCTCCCACTTTCTGCCAGGGTGAGTGGCTGCCAAGGGAGGCCATTTGCCATGGGAAAAAGAAGTCCTTTCCCCAGGGTCTGGGTGTCAGATGAAAGGTGGCCTTTGGGGTTCTGAGGACTTGTAGGGTAGTACTTACTGGCTAGAGTAGAGGAAATGGATTCTATTTGAATATCTGTCCCACAGGTCCTGGTTGTCCTTGATGGGCTGCAGCTGTGAGCATTGAAGAGAACTGGGATAAAAGGGGGCGGCTTAGCCATTCAGGGAGAGCCTTGAAGGAGCCCTGAACTGGGAAAGAACAGCATGCAGAAGAAAGCGTCTGTGCTGTGAAGATCTGCAGCCATAAGAACACACCGAGGAGGTATGGACTTTAGCAATCTGAGAACAGCATGATGGGACTCTAGAGAAATAGAACAACAACAAGTGGCAGCTTTCGATTTGGAGCAATCCAGCAAAGCTTGCAAATTTCTTGCTGGGCACCACCCTCTTGGTCAGGGCGAGTGGCCAGAAATGGAGGCCATTTTCCATGGGGAAAACGAAGTCATTGGCCCAGGCTCTTGGTGTCAGATGACAGGTGGCGTCTGGGGCTCTAAGGACTTGCAGGGTCCTAGTTGCTGGCAGCTTTCGTTCTGGAAGGATCCAGCAGAGTTTGTAGATTCCTGGCTTGGCACTGCCCTGCCTGCCAGGCCAAGTGGCCACAAATGAAGGCCATTTTCCATGGGAAAAACGAAGTCCTTTCCCCAGGGTCTCAGGAATATGTTCAAGGTGGCGTTTGAGGCTCTAAGTACTTCCAGGGCCCTAGTTGCTGCCAGCTTTTCTTTTGGAAAAATCCAGCAACGATTGCATCATTCTAGCTAGGCTCCCACTTTCTGCCAGGGTGAGTGGCTGCCAAGGGAGGCCATTTGCCATGGGAAAAAGAAGTCCTTTCCCCAGGGTCTGGGTGTCAGATGAAAGGTGGCCTTTGGGGTTCTGAGGACTTGTAGGGTAGTACTTACTGGCTAGAGTAGAGGAAATGGATTCTATTTGAATATCTGTCCCACAGGTCCTGGTTGTCCTTGATGGGCTGCAGCTGTGAGCATTGAAGAGAACTGGGATAAAAGGGGGCGGCGTAGCCATTCAGGGAGAGCCTTGAAGGAGCCCTGAACTGGGAAAGAACAGCATGCAGAAGAAAGCGTCTGTGCTGTGAAGATCTGCAGCCATAAGAACACACCGAGGAGGTATGGACTTTAGCAATCTGAGAACAGCATGATGGGACTCTAGAGAAATAGAAGAACAACAAGTGGTAGCTTTCGATTTGGAGCAATCCAGCAAAGCTTGCAAATTTCTTGCTGGGCACCACCCTCTTGGTCAGGGCGAGTGGCCAGAAATGGAGGCCATTTTCCATGGGGAAAACGAAGTCATTGGCCCAGGCTCTGGGTGTCAGATGACTGGTGGCATCTGGGGCTCTAAGGACTTGCAGGGTCCTAGTTGCTGGCAGCTTTCGTTCTGGAAGGATCCAGCAGAGTTTGTAGATTCCTGGCTTGGCACTGCCCTGCCTGCCAGGCAGAGTGGCCACAAATGAAGGCCATTTTCCATGGGAAAAACGAAGTCCTTTCCCCAGGGTCTCAGGAATATGTTCAAGGTGGCGTTTGAGGCTCTAAGTACTTCCAGGGCCCTAGTTGCTGCCAGCTTTTCTTTTGGAAAAATCCAGCAACGATTGCATCATTCTAGCTAGGCTCCCACTTTCTGCCAGGGTGAGTGGCTGCCAAGGGAGGCCATTTGCCATGGGAAAAAGAAGTCCTTTCCCCAGGGTCTGGGTGTCAGATGAAAGGTGGCCTTTGGGGTTCTGAGGACTTGTAGGGTAGTACTTACTGGCTAGAGTAGAGGAAATGGATTCTATTTGAATATCTGTCCCACAGGTCCTGGTTGTCCTTGATGGGCTGCAGCTGTGAGCATTGAAGAGAACTGGGATAAAAGGGGGCGGCGTAGCCATTCAGGGAGAGCCTTGAAGGAGCCCTGAACTGGGAAAGAACAGCATGCAGAAGAAAGCGTCTGTGCTGTGAAGATCTGCAGCCATAAGAACACACCGAGGAGGTATGGACTTTAGCAATCTGAGAACAGCATGATGGGACTCTAGAGAAATAGAAGAACAACAAGTGGTAGCTTTAGATTTGGAGCAATCCAGCAAAGCTTGCAAATTTCTTGCTGGGCACCACCCTCTTGGTCAGGGCGAGTGGCCAGAAATGGAGGCCATTTTCCATGGGGAAAACGAAGTCATTGGCCCAGGCTCTGGGTGTCAGATGACTGGTGGCATCTGGGGCTGTAAGGACTTGCAGGGTCCTAGTTGCTGGCAGCTTTCGTTCTGGAAGGATCCAGCAGAGTTTGTAGATTCCTGGCTTGGCACTGCCCTGCCTGCCAGGCAGAGTGGCCACAAATGAAGGCCATTTTCCATGGGAAAAACGAAGTCCTTTCCCCAGGGTCTCAGGAATATGTTCAAGGTGGCGTTTGAGGCTCTAAGTACTTCCAGGGCCCTAGTTGCTGCCAGCTTTTCTTTTGGAAAAATCCAGCAACGATTGCATCATTCTAGCTAGGCTCCCACTTTCTGCCAGGGTGAGTGGCTGCCAAGGGAGGCCATTTGCCATGGGAAAAAGAAGTCCTTTCCCCAGGGTCTGGGTGTCAGATGAAAGGTGGCCTTTGGGGTTCTGAGGACTTGTAGGGTAGTACTTACTGGCTAGAGTAGAGGAAATGGATTCTATTTGAATATCTGTCCCACAGGTCCTGGTTGTCCTTGATGGGCTGCAGCTGTGAGCATTGAAGAGAACTGGGATAAAAGGGGGCGGCGTAGCCATTCAGGGAGAGCCTTGAAGGAGCCCTGAACTGGGAAAGAACAGCATGCAGAAGAAAGCGTCTGTGCTGTGAAGATCTGCAGCCATAAGAACACACCGAGGAGGTATGGACTTTAGCAATCTGAGAACAGCATGATGGGACTCTAGAGAAATAGAACAACAACAAGTGGCAGCTTTCGATTTGGAGCAATCCAGCAAAGCTTGCAAATTTCTTGCTGGGCACCACCCTCTTGGTCAGGGCGAGTGGCCAGAAATGGAGGCCATTTTCCATGGGGAAAACGAAGTCATTGGCCCAGGCTCTTGGTGTCAGATGACAGGTGGCGTCTGGGGCTCTAAGGACTTGCAGGGTCCTAGTTGCTGGCAGCTTTCGTTCTGGAAGGATCCAGCACAGTTTGTAGATTCCTGGCTTGGCACTGCCCTGCCTGCCAGGCCAAGTGGCCACAAATGAAGGCCATTTTCCATGGGAAAAACGAAGTCCTTTCCCCAGGGTCTCAGGAATATGTTCAAGGTGGCGTTTGAGGCTCTAAGTACTTCCAGGGCCCTAGTTGCTGCCAGCTTTTCTTTTGGAAAAATCCAGCAACGATTGCATCATTCTAGCTAGGCTCCCACTTTCTGCCAGGGTGAGTGGCTGCCAAGGGAGGCCATTTGCCATGGGAAAAAGAAGTCCTTTCCCCAGGGTCTGGGTGTCAGATGAAAGGTGGCCTTTGGGGTTCTGAGGACTTGTAGGGTAGTACTTACTGGCTAGAGTAGAGGAAATGGATTCTATTTGAATATCTGTCCCACAGGTCCTGGTTGTCCTTGATGGGCTGCAGCTGTGAGCATTGAAGAGAACTGGGATAAAAGGGGGCGGCGTAGCCATTCAGGGAGAGCCTTGAAGGAGCCCTGAACTGGGAAAGAACAGCATGCAGAAGAAAGCGTCTGTGCTGTGAAGATCTGCAGCCATAAGAACACACCGAGGAGGTATGGACTTTAGCAATCTGAGAACAGCATGATGGGACTCTAGAGAAATAGAACAACAACAAGTGGTAGCTTTAGATTTGGAGCAATCCAGCAAAGCTTGCAAATTTCTTGCTGGGCACCACCCTCTTGGTCAGGGCGAGTGGCCAGAAAT
The DNA here is from genome assembly GCF_051311805.1 of Agelaius phoeniceus. Taxonomy (NCBI): domain Eukaryota; kingdom Metazoa; phylum Chordata; class Aves; order Passeriformes; family Icteridae; genus Agelaius; species Agelaius phoeniceus. The sequence goes on from NW_027509929.1 coordinate 104,078, forward strand.
GGAGGCCATTTTCCATGGGGAAAACGAAGTCATTGGCCCAGGCTCTTGGTGTCAGATGACAGGTGGCGTCTGGGGCTCTAAGGACTTGCAGGGTCCTAGTTGCTGGCAGCTTTCGTTCTGGAAGGATCCAGCACAGTTTGTAGATTCCTGGCTTGGCACTGCCCTGCCTGCCAGGCCAAGTGGCCACAAATGAAGGCCATTTTCCATGGGAAAAACGAAGTCCTTTCCCCAGGGTCTCAGGAATATGTTCAAGGTGGCGTTTGAGGCTCTAAGTACTTCCAGGGCCCTAGTTGCTGCCAGCTTTTCTTTTGGAAAAATCCAGCAACGATTGCATCATTCTAGCTAGGCTCCCACTTTCTGCCAGGGTGAGTGGCTGCCAAGGGAGGCCATTTGCCATGGGAAAAAGAAGTCCTTTCCCCAGGGTCTGGGTGTCAGATGAAAGGTGGCCTTTGGGGTTCTGAGGACTTGTAGGGTAGTACTTACTGGCTAGAGTAGAGGAAATGGATTCTATTTGAATATCTGTCCCACAGGTCCTGGTTGTCCTTGATGGGCTGCAGCTGTGAGCATTGAAGAGAACTGGGATAAAAGGGGGGCGGCGTAGCCATTCAGGGAGAGCCTTGAAGGAGCCCTGAACTGGGAAAGAACAGCATGCAGAAGAAAGCGTCTGTGCTGTGAAGATCTGCAGCCATAAGAACACACCGAGGAGGTATGGACTTTAGCAATCTGAGAACAGCATGATGGGACTCTAGAGAAATAGAACAACAACAAGTGGTAGCTTTAGATTTGGAGCAATCCAGCAAAGCTGCAAATTTCTTGCTGGGCACCACCCTCTTGGTCAGGGCGAGTGGCCAGAAATGGAGGCCATTTTCCATGGGGAAAACGAAGTCATTGGCCCAGGCTCTGGTGTCAGATGACTGGTGGCATCTGGGGCTGTAAGGACTTGCAGGGTCCTAGTTGCTGGCAGCTTTCGTTCTGGAAGGATCCAGCAGAGTTTGTAGATTCCTGGCTTGGCACTGCCCTGCCTGCCAGGCAGAGTGGCCACAAATGAAGGCCATTTTCCATGGGAAAAACGAAGTCCTTTCCCCAGGGTCTCAGGAATATGTTCAAGGTGGCGTTTGAGGCTCTAAGTACTTCCAGGGCCCTAGTTGCTGCCAGCTTTTCTTTTGGAAAAATCCAGCAACGATTGCATCATTCTAGCTAGGCTCCCACTTTCTGCCAGGGTGAGTGGCTGCCAAGGGAGGCCATTTGCCATGGGAAAAAGAAGTCCTTTCCCCAGGGTCTGGGTGTCAGATGAAAGGTGGCCTTTGGGGTTCTGAGGACTTGTAGGGTAGTACTTACTGGCTAGAGTAGAGGAAATGGATTCTATTTGAATATCTGTCCCACAGGTCCTGGTTGTCCTTGATGGGCTGCAGCTGTGAGCATTGAAGAGAACTGGGATAAAAGGGGGCGGCGTAGCCATTCAGGGAGAGCCTTGAAGGAGCCCTGAACTGGGAAAGAACAGCATGCAGAAGAAAGCGTCTGTGCTGTGAAGATCTGCAGCCATAAGAACACACCGAGGAGGTATGGACTTTAGCAATCTGAGAACAGCATGATGGGACTCTAGAGAAATAGAACAACAACAAGTGGTAGCTTTAGATTTGGAGCAATCCAGCAAAGCTTGCAAATTTCTTGCTGGGCACCACCCTCTTGGTCAGGGCGAGTGGCCAGAAATGGAGGCCATTTTCCATGGGGAAAACGAAGTCATTGGCCCAGGCTCTGGGTGTCAGATGACTGGTGGCATCTGGGGCTCTAAGGACTTGCAGGGTCCTAGTTGCTGGCAGCTTTTGTTCTGGAAGGATCCAGCAGAGTTTGTAGATTCCTGGCTTGGCACTGCCCTGCCTGCCAGGCCAAGTGGCCACAAATGAAGGCCATTTCCCATGGGAAAAACGAAGTCCTTTCCCCAGGGTCTCAGGAATATGTTCAAGGTGGCGTTTGAGGCTCTAAGTACTTCCAGGGCCCTAGTTGCTGCCAGCTTTTCTTTTGGAAAAATCCAGCAACGATTGCATCATTCTAGCTAGGCTCCCACTTTCTGCCAGGGTGAGTGGCTGCCAAGGGAGGCCATTTGCCATGGGAAAAAGAAGTCCTTTCCCCAGGGTCTGGGTGTCAGATGAAAGGTGGCCTTTGGGGTTCTGAGGACTTGTAGGGTAGTACTTACTGGCTAGAGTAGAGGAAATGGATTCTATTTGAATATCTGTCTAGAGGCTTTGCCCCACAGGTCCTGGTTGTCCTTGATGGGCTGCAGCTGTGAGCATTGAAGAGAACTGGGATAAAAGGGGGCGGCGTAGCCATTCAGGGAGAGCCTTGAAGGAGCCCTGAACTGGGAAAGAACAGCATGCAGAAGAAAGCGTCTGTGCTGTGAAGATCTGCAGCCATAAGAACACACCGAGGAGGTATGGACTTTAGCAATCTGAGAACAGCATTATGGGACTCTAGAGAAATAGAACAACAACAAGTGGCAGCTTTCGATTTGGAGCAATCCAGCAAAGCTTGCAAATTTCTTGCTGGGCACCACCCTCTTGGTCAGGGCGAGTGGCCAGAAATGGAGGCCATTTTCCATGGGGAAAACGAAGTCATTGGCCCAGGCTCTGGGTGTCAGATGACTGGTGGCATCTGGGGCTCTAAGGACTTGCAGGGTCCTAGTTGCTGGCAGCTTTCGTTCTGGAAATCCAGCAGAGTTTGTAGATTCCTGGCTTGGCACTGCCCTGCCTGCCAGGCCAAGTGGCCACAAATGAAGGCCATTTTCCATGGGAAAAAGAAGTCCTTTCCCCAGGGTCTCAGGAATATGTTCAAGGTGGCGTTTGAGGCTCTAAGTACTTCCAGGGCCCTAGTTGCTGCCAGCTTTTCTTTTGGAAAAATCCAGCAACGATTGCATCATTCTAGCTAGGCTCCCACTTTCTGCCAGGGTGAGTGGCTGCCAAGGGAGGCCATTTGCCATGGGAAAAAGAAGTCCTTTCCCCAGGGTCTGGGTGTCAGATGAAAGGTGGCCTTTGGGGTTCTGAGGACTTGTAGGGTAGTACTTACTGGCTAGAGTAGAGGAAATGGATTCTATTTGAATATCTGTCCCACAGGTCCTGGTTGTCCTTGATGGGCTGCAGCTGTGAGCATTGAAGAGAACTGGGATAAAAGGGGGCGGCGTAGCCATTCAGGGAGAGCCTTGAAGGAGCCCTGAACTGGGAAAGAACAGCATGCAGAAGAAAGCGTCTGTGCTGTGAAGATCTGCAGCCATAAGAACACACCGAGGAGGTATGGACTTTAGCAATCTGAGAACAGCATGATGGGACTCTAGAGAAATAGAACAACAACAAGTGGTAGCTTTAGATTTGGAGCAATCAGCAAAGCTTGCAAATTTCTTGCTGGGCACCACCCTCTTGGTCAGGGCGAGTGGCCAGAAATGGAGGCCATTTTCCATGGGGGAAAACGAAGTCATTGGCCCAGGCTCTGGGTGTCAGATGACTGGTGGCATCTGGGGCTGTAAGGACTTGCAGGGTCCTAGTTGCTGGCAGCTTTCGTTCTGGAAGGATCCAGCACAGTTTGTAGATTCCTGGCTTGGCACTGCCCTGCCTGCCAGGCAGAGTGGCCACAAATGAAGGCCATTTTCCATGGGAAAAACGAAGTCCTTTCCCCAGGGTCTCAGGAATATGTTCAAGGTGGCGTTTGAGGCTCTAAGTACTTCCAGGGCCCTAGTTGCTGCCAGCTTTTCTTTTGGAAAAATCCAGCAACGATTGCATCATTCTAGCTAGGCTCCCACTTTCTGCCAGGGTGAGTGGCTGCCAAGGGAGGCCATTTGCCATGGGAAAAAGAAGTCCTTTCCCCAGGGTCTGGGTGTCAGATGAAAGGTGGCCTTTGGGGTTCTGAGGACTTGTAGGGTAGTACTTACTGGCTAGAGTAGAGGAAATGGATTCTATTTGAATATCTGTCCCACAGGTCCTGGTTGTCCTTGATGGGCTGCAGCTGTGAGCATTGAAGAGAACTGGGATAAAAGGGGGCGGCTTAGCCATTCAGGGAGAGCCTTGAAGGAGCCCTGAACTGGGAAAGAACAGCATGCAGAAGAAAGCGTCTGTGCTGTGAAGATCTGCAGCCATAAGAACACACCGAGGAGGTATGGACTTTAGCAATCTGAGAACAGCATGATGGGACTCTAGAGAAATAGAACAACAACAAGTGGCAGCTTTCGATTTGGAGCAATCCAGCAAAGCTTGCAAATTTCTTGCTGGGCACCACCCTCTTGGTCAGGGCGAGTGGCCAGAAATGGAGGCCATTTTCCATGGGGAAAACGAAGTCATTGGCCCAGGCTCTTGGTGTCAGATGACAGGTGGCGTCTGGGGCTCTAAGGACTTGCAGGGTCCTAGTTGCTGGCAGCTTTCGTTCTGGAAGGATCCAGCAGAGTTTGTAGATTCCTGGCTTGGCACTGCCCTGCCTGCCAGGCCAAGTGGCCACAAATGAAGGCCATTTTCCATGGAAAAACGAAGTCCTTTCCCCAGGGTCTCAGGAATATGTTCAAGGTGGCGTTTGAGGCTCTAAGTACTTCCAGGGCCCTAGTTGCTGCCAGCTTTTCTTTTGGAAAAATCCAGCAACGATTGCATCATTCTAGCTAGGCTCCCACTTTCTGCCAGGGTGAGTGGCTGCCAAGGGAGGCCATTTGCCATGGGAAAAAGAAGTCCTTTCCCCAGGGTCTGGGTGTCAGATGAAAGGTGGCCTTTGGGGTTCTGAGGACTTGTAGGGTAGTACTTACTGGCTAGAGTAGAGGAAATGGATTCTATTTGAATATCTGTCCCACAGGTCCTGGTTGTCCTTGATGGGCTGCAGCTGTGAGCATTGAAGAGAACTGGGATAAAAGGGGGCGGCGTAGCCATTCAGGGAGAGCCTTGAAGGAGCCCTGAACTGGGAAAGAACAGCATGCAGAAGAAAGCGTCTGTGCTGTGAAGATCTGCAGCCATAAGAACACACCGAGGAGGTATGGACTTTAGCAATCTGAGAACAGCATGATGGGACTCTAGAGAAATAGAACAACAACAAGTGGTAGCTTTCGATTTGGAGCAATCCAGCAAAGCTTGCAAATTTCTTGCTGGGCACCACCCTCTTGGTCAGGGCGAGTGGCCAGAAATGGAGGCCATTTTCC
>NW_027509930.1:0-108120 GCF_051311805.1 Agelaius phoeniceus
GTTCAAGGTGGCGTTTGAGGCTCTAAGTACTTCCAGGGCCCTAGTTGCTGGCAGCTTTTCTTTTGGAAAAATCCAGCAACGATTGCATCATTCTAGCTAGGCTCCCACTTTCTGCCAGGGTGAGTGGCTGCCAAGGGAGGCCATTTGCCATGGGAAAAAGAAGTCCTTTCCCCAGGGTCTGGGTGTCAGATGAAAGGTGGCCTTTGGGGTTCTGAGGACTTGTAGGGTAGTACTTACTGGCTAGAGTAGAGGAAATGGATTCTATTTGAATATCTGTCTAGAGGCTTTGCCCCACAGGTCCTGGTTGTCCTTGATGGGCTGCAGCTGTGAGCATTGAAGAGAACTGGGATAAAAGGGGGCGGCGTAGCCATTCAGGGAGAGCCTTGAAGGAGCCCTGAACTGGGAAAGAACAGCATGCAGAAGAAAGCGTCTGTGCTGTGAAGATCTGCAGCCATAAGAACACACCGAGGAGGTATGGACTTTAGCAATCTGAGAACAGCATGATGGGACTCTAGAGAAATAGAACAACAACAAGTGGTAGCTTTAGATTTGGAGCAATCCAGCAAAGCTTGCAAATTTCTTGCTGGGCACCACCCTCTTGGTCAGGGCGAGTGGCCAGAAATGGAGGCCATTTTCCATGGGGAAAACGAAGTCATTGGCCCAGGCTCTGGGTGTCAGATGACTGGTGGCATCTGGGGCTCTAAGGACTTGCAGGGTCCTAGTTGCTGGCAGCTTTCGTTCTGGAAGGATCCAGCAGAGTTTGTAGATTCCTGGCTTGGCACTGCCCTGCCTGCCAGGCAGAGTGGCCACAAATGAAGGCCATTTTCCATGGGAAAAACGAAGTCCTTTCCCCAGGGTCTCAGGAATATGTTCAAGGTGGCGTTTGAGGCTCTAAGTACTTCCAGGGCCCTAGTTGCTGCCAGCTTTTCTTTTGGAAAAATCCAGCAACGATTGCATCATTCTAGCTAGGCTCCCACTTTCTGCCAGGGTGAGTGGCTGCCAAGGGAGGCCATTTGCCATGGGAAAAAGAAGTCCTTTCCCAGGGTCTGGGTGTCAGATGAAAGGTGGCCTTTGGGGTTCTGAGGACTTGTAGGGTAGTACTTACTGGCTAGAGTAGAGGAAATGGATTCTATTTGAATATCTGTCTAGAGGCTTTGCCCCACAGGTCCTGGTTGTCCTTGATGGGCTGCAGCTGTGAGCATTGAAGAGAACTGGGATAAAAGGGGGCGGCGTAGCCATTCAGGGAGAGCCTTGAAGGAGCCCTGAACTGGGAAAGAACAGCATGCAGAAGAAAGCGTCTGTGCTGTGAAGATCTGCAGCCATAAGAACACACCGAGGAGGTATGGACTTTAGCAATCTGAGAACAGCATGATGGGACTCTAGAGAAATAGAACAACAACAAGTGGTAGCTTTCGATTTGGAGCAATCCAGCAAAGCTTGCAAATTTCTTGCTGGGCACCACCCTCTTGGTCAGGGCGAGTGGCCAGAAATGGAGGCCATTTTCCATGGGGAAAACGAAGTCATTGGCCCAGGCTCTGGGTGTCAGATGACTGGTGGCATCTGGGGCTCTAAGGACTTGCAGGGTCCTAGTTGCTGGCAGCTTTCGTTCTGGAAGGATCCAGCAGAGTTTGTAGATTCCTGGCTTGGCACTGCCCTGCCTGCCAGGCCAAGTGGCCACAAATGAAGGCCATTTTCCATGGGAAAAACGAAGTCCTTTCCCCAGGGTCTCAGTAATATGTTCAAGGTGGCGTTTGAGGCTCTAAGTACTTCCAGGGCCCTAGTTGCTGCAGCTTTTCTTTTGGAAAAATCCAGCAACGATTGCATCATTCTAGCTAGGCTCCCACTTTCTGCCAGGGTGAGTGGCTGCCAAGGGAGGCCATTTGCCATGGGAAAAAGAAGTCCTTTCCCCAGGGTCTGGGTGTCAGATGAAAGGTGGCCTTTGGGGTTCTGAGGACTTGTAGGGTAGTACTTACTGGCTAGAGTAGAGGAAATGGATTCTATTTGAATATCTGTCTAGAGGCTTTGCCCCACAGGTCCTGGTTGTCCTTGATGGGCTGCAGCTGTGAGCATTGAAGAGAACTGGGATAAAAGGGGGCGGCGTAGCCATTCAGGGAGAGCCTTGAAGGAGCCCTGAACTGGGAAAGAACAGCATGCAGAAGAAAGCGTCTGTGCTGTGAAGATCTGCAGCCATAAGAACACACCGAGGAGGTATGGACTTTAGCAATCTGAGAACAGCATGATGGGACTCTAGAGAAATAGAAGAACAACAAGTGGCAGCTTTCGATTTGGAGCAATCCAGCAAAGCTTGCAAATTTCTTGCTGGGCACCACCCTCTTGGTCAGGGCGAGTGGCCAGAAATGGAGGCCATTTTCCATGGGGAAAACGAAGTCATTGGCCCAGGCTCTGGGTGTCAGATGACTGGTGGCATCTGGGGCTGTAAGGACTTGCAGGGTCCTAGTTGCTGGCAGCTTTCGTTCTGGAAGGATCCAGCACAGTTTGTAGATTCCTGGCTTGGCACTGCCCTGCCTGCCAGGCAGAGTGGCCAGAAATGAAGGCCATTTTCCATGGGAAAAACGAAGTCCTTTCCCCAGGGTCTCAGTAATATGTTCAAGGTGGCGTTTGAGGCTCTAAGTACTTCCAGGGCCCTAGTTGCTGGCAGCTTTTCTTTTGGAAAAATCCAGCAACGATTGCATCATTCTAGCTAGGCTCCCACTTTCTGCCAGGGTGAGTGGCTGCCAAGGGAGGCCATTTGCCATGGGAAAAAGAAGTCCTTTCCCCAGGGTCTGGGTGTCAGATGAAAGGTGGCCTTTGGGGTTCTGAGGACTTGTAGGGTAGTACTTACTGGCTAGAGTAGAGGAAATGGATTCTATTTGAATATCTGTCCCACAGGTCCTGGTTGTCCTTGATGGGCTGCAGCTGTGAGCATTGAAGAGAACTGGGATAAAAGGGGGCGGCGTAGCCATTCAGGGAGAGCCTTGAAGGAGCCCTGAACTGGGAAAGAACAGCATGCAGAAGAAAGCGTCTGTGCTGTGAAGATCTGCAGCCATAAGAACACACCGAGGAGGTATGGACTTTAGCAATCTGAGAACAGCATGATGGGACTCTAGAGAAATAGAACAACAACAAGTGGTAGCTTTCGATTTGGAGCAATCCAGCAAAGCTTGCAAATTTCTTGCTGGGCACCACCCTCTTGGTCAGGGCGAGTGGCCAGAAATGGAGGCCATTTTCCATGGGGAAAACGAAGTCATTGGCCCAGGCTCTGGGTGTCAGATGACTGGTGGCATCTGGGGCTCTAAGGACTTGCAGGGTCCTAGTTGCTGGCAGCTTTCGTTCTGGAAGGATCCAGCAGAGTTTGTAGATTCCTGGCTTGGCACTGCCCTGCCTGCCAGGCAGAGTGGCCACAAATGAAGGCCATTTTCCATGGGAAAAACGAAGTCCTTTCCCCAGGGTCTCAGGAATATGTTCAAGGTGGCGTTTGAGGCTCTAAGTACTTCCAGGGCCCTAGTTGCTGCCAGCTTTTCTTTTGGAAAAATCCAGCAACGATTGCATCATTCTAGCTAGGCTCCCACTTTCTGCCAGGGTGAGTGGCTGCCAAGGGAGGCCATTTGCCATGGGAAAAAGAAGTCCTTTCCCCAGGGTCTGGGTGTCAGATGAAAGGTGGCCTTTGGGGTTCTGAGGACTTGTAGGGTACTACTTACTGGCTAGAGTAGAGGAAATGGATTCTATTTGAATATCTGTCCCACAGGTCCTGGTTGTCCTTGATGGGCTGCAGCTGTGAGCATTGAAGAGAACTGGGATAAAAGGGGGCGGCGTAGCCATTCAGGGAGAGCCTTGAAGGAGCCCTGAACTGGGAAAGAACAGCATGCAGAAGAAAGCGTCTGTGCTGTGAAGATCTGCAGCCATAAGAACACACCGAGGAGGTATGGACTTTAGCAATCTGAGAACAGCATGATGGGACTCTAGAGAAATAGAACAACAACAAGTGGCAGCTTTAGATTTGGAGCAATCCAGCAAAGCTTGCAAATTTCTTGCTGGGCACCACCCTCTTGGTCAGGGCGAGTGGCCAGAAATGGAGGCCATTTTCCATGGGGAAAACGAAGTCATTGGCCCAGGCTCTGGGTGTCAGATGACTGGTGGCATCTGGGGCTGTAAGGACTTGCAGGGTCCTAGTTGCTGGCAGCTTTCGTTCTGGAAGGATCCAGCAGAGTTTGTAGATTCCTGGCTTGGCACTGCCCTGCCTGCCAGGCAGAGTGGCCACAAATGAAGGCCATTTTCCATGGGAAAAACGAAGTCCTTTCCCCAGGGTCTCAGGAATATGTTCAAGGTGGCGTTTGAGGCTCTAAGTACTTCCAGGGCCCTAGTTGCTGGCAGCTTTTCTTTTGGAAAAATCCAGCAACGATTGCATCATTCTAGCTAGGCTCCCACTTTCTGCCAGGGTGAGTGGCTGCCAAGGGAGGCCATTTGCCATGGGAAAAAGAAGTCCTTTCCCCAGGGTCTGGGTGTCAGATGAAAGGTGGCCTTTGGGGTTCTGAGGACTTGTAGGGTAGTACTTACTGGCTAGAGTAGAGGAAATGGATTCTATTTGAATATCTGTCTAGAGGCTTTGCCCCACAGGTCCTGGTTGTCCTTGATGGGCTGCAGCTGTGAGCATTGAAGAGAACTGGGATAAAAGGGGGCGGCGTAGCCATTCAGGGAGAGCCTTGAAGGAGCCCTGAACTGGGAAAGAACAGCATGCAGAAGAAAGCGTCTGTGCTGTGAAGATCTGCAGCCATAAGAACACACCGAGGAGGTATGGACTTTAGCAATCTGAGAACAGCATGATGGGACTCTAGAGAAATAGAAGAACAACAAGTGGTAGCTTTAGATTTGGAGCAATCCAGCAAAGCTTGCAAATTTCTTGCTGGGCACCACCCTCTTGGTCAGGGCGAGTGGCCAGAAATGGAGGCCATTTTCCATGGGGAAAACGAAGTCATTGGCCCAGGCTCTGGGTGTCAGATGACTGGTGGCATCTGGGGCTCTAAGGACTTGCAGGGTCCTAGTTGCTGGCAGCTTTCGTTCTGGAAGGATCCAGCAGAGTTTGTAGATTCCTGGCTTGGCACTGCCCTGCCTGCCAGGCCAAGTGGCCACAAATGAAGGCCATTTTCCATGGGAAAAACGAAGTCCTTTCCCCAGGGTCTCAGTAATATGTTCAAGGTGGCGTTTGAGGCTCTAAGTACTTCCAGGGCCCTAGTTGCTGGCAGCTTTTCTTTTGGAAAAATCCAGCAACGATTGCATCATTCTAGCTAGGCTCCCACTTTCTGCCAGGGTGAGTGGCTGCCAAGGGAGGCCATTTGCCATGGGAAAAAGAAGTCCTTTCCCCAGGGTCTGGGTGTCAGATGAAAGGTGGCCTTTGGGGTTCTGAGGACTTGTAGGGTAGTACTTACTGGCTAGAGTAGAGGAAATGGATTCTATTTGAATATCTGTCTAGAGGCTTTGCCCCACAGGTCCTGGTTGTCCTTGATGGGCTGCAGCTGTGAGCATTGAAGAGAACTGGGATAAAAGGGGGCGGCTTAGCCATTCAGGGAGAGCCTTGAAGGAGCCCTGAACTGGGAAAGAACAGCATGCAGAAGAAAGCGTCTGTGCTGTGAAGATCTGCAGCCATAAGAACACACCGAGGAGGTATGGACTTTAGCAATCTGAGAACAGCATGATGGGACTCTAGAGAAATAGAAGAACAACAAGTGGCAGCTTTCGATTTGGAGCAATCCAGCAAAGCTTGCAAATTTCTTGCTGGGCACCACCCTCTTGGTCAGGGCGAGTGGCCAGAAATGGAGGCCATTTTCCATGGGGAAAACGAAGTCATTGGCCCAGGCTCTGGGTGTCAGATGACTGGTGGCATCTGGGGCTGTAAGGACTTGCAGGGTCCTAGTTGCTGGCAGCTTTCGTTCTGGAAGGATCCAGCAGAGTTTGTAGATTCCTGGCTTGGCACTGCCCTGCCTGCCAGGCAGAGTGGCCACAAATGAAGGCCATTTTCCATGGGAAAAACGAAGTCCTTTCCCCAGGGTCTCAGGAATATGTTCAAGGTGGCGTTTGAGGCTCTAAGTACTTCCAGGGCCCTAGTTGCTGCCAGCTTTTCTTTTGGAAAAATCCAGCAACGATTGCATCATTCTAGCTAGGCTCCCACTTTCTGCCAGGGTGAGTGGCTGCCAAGGGAGGCCATTTGCCATGGGAAAAAGAAGTCCTTTCCCCAGGGTCTGGGTGTCAGATGAAAGGTGGCCTTTGGGGTTCTGAGGACTTGTAGGGTAGTACTTACTGGCTAGAGTAGAGGAAATGGATTCTATTTGAATATCTGTCTAGAGGCTTTGCCCCACAGGTCCTGGTTGTCCTTGATGGGCTGCAGCTGTGAGCATTGAAGAGAACTGGGATAAAAGGGGGCGGCGTAGCCATTCAGGGAGAGCCTTGAAGGAGCCCTGAACTGGGAAAGAACAGCATGCAGAAGAAAGCGTCTGTGCTGTGAAGATCTGCAGCCATAAGAACACACCGAGGAGGTATGGACTTTAGCAATCTGAGAACAGCATGATGGGACTCTAGAGAAATAGAACAACAACAAGTGGTAGCTTTAGATTTGGAGCAATCCAGCAAAGCTTGCAAATTTCTTGCTGGGCACCACCCTCTTGGTCAGGGCGAGTGGCCAGAAATGGAGGCCATTTTCCATGGGGAAAACGAAGTCATTGGCCCAGGCTCTGGGTGTCAGATGACTGGTGGCATCTGGGGCTGTAAGGACTTGCAGGGTCCTAGTTGCTGGCAGCTTTCGTTCTGGAAGGATCCAGCAGAGTTTGTAGATTCCTGGCTTGGCACTGCCCTGCCTGCCAGGCAGAGTGGCCACAAATGAAGGCCATTTTCCATGGGAAAAACGAAGTCCTTTCCCCAGGGTCTCAGGAATATGTTCAAGGTGGCGTTTGAGGCTCTAAGTACTTCCAGGGCCCTAGTTGCTGCCAGCTTTTCTTTTGGAAAAATCCAGCAACGATTGCATCATTCTAGCTAGGCTCCCACTTTCTGCCAGGGTGAGTGGCTGCCAAGGGAGGCCATTTGCCATGGGAAAAAGAAGTCCTTTCCCCAGGGTCTGGGTGTCAGATGAAAGGTGGCCTTTGGGGTTCTGAGGACTTGTAGGGTAGTACTTACTGGCTAGAGTAGAGGAAATGGATTCTATTTGAATATCTGTCCCACAGGTCCTGGTTGTCCTTGATGGGCTGCAGCTGTGAGCATTGAAGAGAACTGGGATAAAAGGGGGCGGCGTAGCCATTCAGGGAGAGCCTTGAAGGAGCCCTGAACTGGGAAAGAACAGCATGCAGAAGAAAGCGTCTGTGCTGTGAAGATCTGCAGCCATAAGAACACACCGAGGAGGTATGGACTTTAGCAATCTGAGAACAGCATGATGGGACTCTAGAGAAATAGAACAACAACAAGTGGTAGCTTTAGATTTGGAGCAATCCAGCAAAGCTTGCAAATTTCTTGCTGGGCACCACCCTCTTGGTCAGGGTGAGAGGCCAGAAATGGAGGCCATTTTCCATGGGGAAAACGAAGTCATTGGCCCAGGCTCTGGGTGTCAGATGAAAGGTGGCGTCTGGGGCTCTAAGGACTTGCAGGGTCCTAGTTGCTGGCAGCTTTCGTTCTGGAAGGATCCAGCATAGTTTGTAGATTCCTGGCTTGGCACTGCCCTGCCTGCCAGGCCAAGTGGCCACAAATGAAGGCCATTTCCCATGGGAAAAACGAAGTCCTTTCCCCAGGGTCTCAGGAATATGTTCAAGGTGGCGTTTGAGGCTCTAAGTACTTCCAGGGCCCTAGTTGCTGCCAGCTTTTCTTTTGGAAAAATCCAGCAACGATTGCATCATTCTAGCTAGGCTCCCACTTTCTGCCAGGGTGAGTGGCTGCCAAGGGAGGCCATTTGCCATGGGAAAAAGAAGTCCTTTCCCCAGGGTCTGGGTGTCAGATGAAAGGTGGCCTTTGGGGTTCTGAGGACTTGTAGGGTAGTACTTACTGGCTAGAGTAGAGGAAATGGATTCTATTTGAATATCTGTCTAGAGGCTTTGCCCCACAGGTCCTGGTTGTCCTTGATGGGCTGCAGCTGTGAGCATTGAAGAGAACTGGGATAAAAGGGGGCGGCGTAGCCATTCAGGGAGAGCCTTGAAGGAGCCCTGAACTGGGAAAGAACAGCATGCAGAAGAAAGCGTCTGTGCTGTGAAGATCTGCAGCCATAAGAACACACCGAGGAGGTATGGACTTTAGCAATCTGAGAACAGCATGATGGGACTCTAGAGAAATAGAACAACAACAAGTGGCAGCTTTCGATTTGGAGCAATCCAGCAAAGCTTGCAAATTTCTTGCTGGGCACCACCCTCTTGGTCAGGGCGAGTGGCCAGAAATGGAGGCCATTTTCCATGGGGAAAACGAAGTCATTGGCCCAGGCTCTGGGTGTCAGATGACTGGTGGCATCTGGGGCTGTAAGGACTTGCAGGGTCCTAGTTGCTGGCAGCTTTCGTTCTGGAAGGATCCAGCAGAGTTTGTAGATTCCTGGCTTGGCACTGCCCTGCCTGCCAGGCAGAGTGGCCACAAATGAAGGCCATTTTCCATGGGAAAAACGAAGTCCTTTCCCCAGGGTCTCAGGAATATGTTCAAGGTGGCGTTTGAGGCTCTAAGTACTTCCAGGGCCCTAGTTGCTGCCAGCTTTTCTTTTGGAAAAATCCAGCAACGATTGCATCATTCTAGCTAGGCTCCCACTTTCTGCCAGGGTGAGTGGCTGCCAAGGGAGGCCATTTGCCATGGGAAAAAGAAGTCCTTTCCCCAGGGTCTGGGTGTCAGATGAAAGGTGGCCTTTGGGGTTCTGAGGACTTGTAGGGTAGTACTTACTGGCTAGAGTAGAGGAAATGGATTCTATTTGAATATCTGTCCCACAGGTCCTGGTTGTCCTTGATGGGCTGCAGCTGTGAGCATTGAAGAGAACTGGGATAAAAGGGGGCGGCGTAGCCATTCAGGGAGAGCCTTGAAGGAGCCCTGAACTGGGAAAGAACAGCATGCAGAAGAAAGCGTCTGTGCTGTGAAGATCTGCAGCCATAAGAACACACCGAGGAGGTATGGACTTTAGCAATCTGAGAACAGCATGATGGGACTCTAGAGAAATAGAACAACAACAAGTGGTAGCTTTAGATTTGGAGCAATCCAGCAAAGCTTGCAAATTTCTTGCTGGGCACCACCCTCTTGGTCAGGGTGAGAGGCCAGAAATGGAGGCCATTTTCCATGGGGAAAACGAAGTCATTGGCCCAGGCTCTGGGTGTCAGATGAAAGGTGGCGTCTGGGGCTCTAAGGACTTGCAGGGTCCTAGTTGCTGGCAGCTTTCGTTCTGGAAGGATCCAGCATAGTTTGTAGATTCCTGGCTTGGCACTGCCCTGCCTGCCAGGCCAAGTGGCCACAAATGAAGGCCATTTCCCATGGGAAAAACGAAGTCCTTTCCCCAGGGTCTCAGGAATATGTTCAAGGTGGCGTTTGAGGCTCTAAGTACTTCCAGGGCCCTAGTTGCTGCCAGCTTTTCTTTTGGAAAAATCCAGCAACGATTGCATCATTCTAGCTAGGCTCCCACTTTCTGCCAGGGTGAGTGGCTGCCAAGGGAGGCCATTTGCCATGGGAAAAAGAAGTCCTTTCCCCAGGGTCTGGGTGTCAGATGAAAGGTGGCCTTTGGGGTTCTGAGGACTTGTAGGGTAGTACTTACTGGCTAGAGTAGAGGAAATGGATTCTATTTGAATATCTGTCCCACAGGTCCTGGTTGTCCTTGATGGGCTGCAGCTGTGAGCATTGAAGAGAACTGGGATAAAAGGGGGCGGCGTAGCCATTCAGGGAGAGCCTTGAAGGAGCCCTGAACTGGGAAAGAACAGCATGCAGAAGAAAGCGTCTGTGCTGTGAAGATCTGCAGCCATAAGAACACACCGAGGAGGTATGGACTTTAGCAATCTGAGAACAGCATGATGGGACTCTAGAGAAATAGAAGAACAACAAGTGGTAGCTTTCGATTTGGAGCAATCCAGCAAAGCTTGCAAATTTCTTGCTGGGCACCACCCTCTTGGTCAGGGCGAGTGGCCAGAAATGGAGGCCATTTTCCATGGGGAAAACGAAGTCATTGGCCCAGGCTCTGGGTGTCAGATGACTGGTGGCATCTGGGGCTCTAAGGACTTGCAGGGTCCTAGTTGCTGGCAGCTTTCGTTCTGGAAGGATCCAGCAGAGTTTGTAGATTCCTGGCTTGGCACTGCCCTGCCTGCCAGGCCAAGTGGCCACAAATGAAGGCCATTTTCCATGGGAAAAACGAAGTCCTTTCCCCAGGGTCTCAGTAATATGTTCAAGGTGGCGTTTGAGGCTCTAAGTACTTCCAGGGCCCTAGTTGCTGGCAGCTTTTCTTTTGGAAAAATCCAGCAACGATTGCATCATTCTAGCTAGGCTCCCACTTTCTGCCAGGGTGAGTGGCTGCCAAGGGAGGCCATTTGCCATGGGAAAAAGAAGTCCTTTCCCCAGGGTCTGGGTGTCAGATGAAAGGTGGCCTTTGGGGTTCTGAGGACTTGTAGGGTAGTACTTACTGGCTAGAGTAGAGGAAATGGATTCTATTTGAATATCTGTCTAGAGGCTTTGCCCCACAGGTCCTGGTTGTCCTTGATGGGCTGCAGCTGTGAGCATTGAAGAGAACTGGGATAAAAGGGGGCGGCTTAGCCATTCAGGGAGAGCCTTGAAGGAGCCCTGAACTGGGAAAGAACAGCATGCAGAAGAAAGCGTCTGTGCTGTGAAGATCTGCAGCCATAAGAACACACCGAGGAGGTATGGACTTTAGCAATCTGAGAACAGCATGATGGGACTCTAGAGAAATAGAACAACAACAAGTGGCAGCTTTCGATTTGGAGCAATCCAGCAAAGCTTGCAAATTTCTTGCTGGGCACCACCCTCTTGGTCAGGGCGAGTGGCCAGAAATGGAGGCCATTTTCCATGGGGAAAACGAAGTCATTGGCCCAGGCTCTGGGTGTCAGATGACTGGTGGCATCTGGGGCTGTAAGGACTTGCAGGGTCCTAGTTGCTGGCAGCTTTCGTTCTGGAAGGATCCAGCAGAGTTTGTAGATTCCTGGCTTGGCACTGCCCTGCCTGCCAGGCAGAGTGGCCACAAATGAAGGCCATTTTCCATGGGAAAAACGAAGTCCTTTCCCCAGGGTCTCAGGAATATGTTCAAGGTGGCGTTTGAGGCTCTAAGTACTTCCAGGGCCCTAGTTGCTGCCAGCTTTTCTTTTGGAAAAATCCAGCAACGATTGCATCATTCTAGCTAGGCTCCCACTTTCTGCCAGGGTGAGTGGCTGCCAAGGGAGGCCATTTGCCATGGGAAAAAGAAGTCCTTTCCCCAGGGTCTGGGTGTCAGATGAAAGGTGGCCTTTGGGGTTCTGAGGACTTGTAGGGTAGTACTTACTGGCTAGAGTAGAGGAAATGGATTCTATTTGAATATCTGTCCCACAGGTCCTGGTTGTCCTTGATGGGCTGCAGCTGTGAGCATTGAAGAGAACTGGGATAAAAGGGGGCGGCGTAGCCATTCAGGGAGAGCCTTGAAGGAGCCCTGAACTGGGAAAGAACAGCATGCAGAAGAAAGCGTCTGTGCTGTGAAGATCTGCAGCCATAAGAACACACCGAGGAGGTATGGACTTTAGCAATCTGAGAACAGCATGATGGGACTCTAGAGAAATAGAACAACAACAAGTGGTAGCTTTAGATTTGGAGCAATCCAGCAAAGCTTGCAAATTTCTTGCTGGGCACCACCCTCTTGGTCAGGGTGAGAGGCCAGAAATGGAGGCCATTTTCCATGGGGAAAACGAAGTCATTGGCCCAGGCTCTGGGTGTCAGATGAAAGGTGGCGTCTGGGGCTCTAAGGACTTGCAGGGTCCTAGTTGCTGGCAGCTTTCGTTCTGGAAGGATCCAGCACAGTTTGTAGATTCCTGGCTTGGCACTGCCCTGCCTGCCAGGCCAAGTGGCCACAAATGAAGGCCATTTCCCATGGGAAAAACGAAGTCCTTTCCCCAGGGTCTCAGGAATATGTTCAAGGTGGCGTTTGAGGCTCTAAGTACTTCCAGGGCCCTAGTTGCTGCCAGCTTTTCTTTTGGAAAAATCCAGCAACGATTGCATCATTCTAGCTAGGCTCCCACTTTCTGCCAGGGTGAGTGGCTGCCAAGGGAGGCCATTTGCCATGGGAAAAAGAAGTCCTTTCCCCAGGGTCTGGGTGTCAGATGAAAGGTGGCCTTTGGGGTTCTGAGGACTTGTAGGGTAGTACTTACTGGCTAGAGTAGAGGAAATGGATTCTATTTGAATATCTGTCCCACAGGTCCTGGTTGTCCTTGATGGGCTGCAGCTGTGAGCATTGAAGAGAACTGGGATAAAAGGGGGCGGCGTAGCCATTCAGGGAGAGCCTTGAAGGAGCCCTGAACTGGGAAAGAACAGCATGCAGAAGAAAGCGTCTGTGCTGTGAAGATCTGCAGCCATAAGAACACACCGAGGAGGTATGGACTTTAGCAATCTGAGAACAGCATGATGGGACTCTAGAGAAATAGAACAACAACAAGTGGCAGCTTTCGATTTGGAGCAATCCAGCAAAGCTTGCAAATTTCTTGCTGGGCACCACCCTCTTGGTCAGGGCGAGTGGCCAGAAATGGAGGCCATTTTCCATGGGGAAAACGAAGTCATTGGCCCAGGCTCTGGGTGTCAGATGACTGGTGGCATCTGGGGCTCTAAGGACTTGCAGGGTCCTAGTTGCTGGCAGCTTTCGTTCTGGAAGGATCCAGCAGAGTTTGTAGATTCCTGGCTTGGCACTGCCCTGCCTGCCAGGCCAAGTGGCCACAAATGAAGGCCATTTTCCATGGGAAAAACGAAGTCCTTTCCCCAGGGTCTCAGGAATATGTTCAAGGTGGCGTTTGAGGCTCTAAGTACTTCCAGGGCCCTAGTTGCTGCCAGCTTTTCTTTTGGAAAAATCCAGCAACGATTGCATCATTCTAGCTAGGCTCCCACTTTCTGCCAGGGTGAGTGGCTGCCAAGGGAGGCCATTTGCCATGGGAAAAAGAAGTCCTTTCCCCAGGGTCTGGGTGTCAGATGAAAGGTGGCCTTTGGGGTTCTGAGGACTTGTAGGGTAGTACTTACTGGCTAGAGTAGAGGAAATGGATTCTATTTGAATATCTGTCCCACAGGTCCTGGTTGTCCTTGATGGGCTGCAGCTGTGAGCATTGAAGAGAACTGGGATAAAAGGGGGCGGCGTAGCCATTCAGGGAGAGCCTTGAAGGAGCCCTGAACTGGGAAAGAACAGCATGCAGAGGAAAGCGTCTGTGCTGTGAAGATCTGCAGCCATAAGAACACACCGAGGAGGTATGGACTTTAGCAATCTGAGAACAGCATGATGGGACTCTAGAGAAATAGAACAACAACAAGTGGCAGCTTTCGATTTGGAGCAATCCAGCAAAGCTTGCAAATTTCTTGCTGGGCACCACCCTCTTGGTCAGGGCGAGTGGCCAGAAATGGAGGCCATTTTCCATGGGGAAAACGAAGTCATTGGCCCAGGCTCTGGGTGTCAGATGACTGGTGGCATCTGGGGCTCTAAGGACTTGCAGGGTCCTAGTTGCTGGCAGCTTTCGTTCTGGAAGGATCCAGCAGAGTTTGTAGATTCCTGGCTTGGCACTGCCCTGCCTGCCAGGCAGAGTGGCCACAAATGAAGGCCATTTTCCATGGGAAAAACGAAGTCCTTTCCCCAGGGTCTCAGGAATATGTTCAAGGTGGCGTTTGAGGCTCTAAGTACTTCCAGGGCCCTAGTTGCTGGCAGCTTTTCTTTTGGAAAAATCCAGCAACGATTGCATCATTCTAGCTAGGCTCCCACTTTCTGCCAGGGTGAGTGGCTGCCAAGGGAGGCCATTTGCCATGGGAAAAAGAAGTCCTTTCCCCAGGGTCTGGGTGTCAGATGAAAGGTGGCCTTTGGGGTTCTGAGGACTTGTAGGGTAGTACTTACTGGCTAGAGTAGAGGAAATGGATTCTATTTGAATATCTGTCCCACAGGTCCTGGTTGTCCTTGATGGGCTGCAGCTGTGAGCATTGAAGAGAACTGGGATAAAAGGGGGCGGCGTAGCCATTCAGGGAGAGCCTTGAAGGAGCCCTGAACTGGGAAAGAACAGCATGCAGAAGAAAGCGTCTGTGCTGTGAAGATCTGCAGCCATAAGAACACACCGAGGAGGTATGGACTTTAGCAATCTGAGAACAGCATGATGGGACTCTAGAGAAATAGAACAACAACAAGTGGTAGCTTTAGATTTGGAGCAATCCAGCAAAGCTTGCAAATTTCTTGCTGGGCACCACCCTCTTGGTCAGGGTGAGAGGCCAGAAATGGAGGCCATTTTCCATGGGGAAAACGAAGTCATTGGCCCAGGCTCTGGGTGTCAGATGAAAGGTGGCGTCTGGGGCTCTAAGGACTTGCAGGGTCCTAGTTGCTGGCAGCTTTCGTTCTGGAAGGATCCAGCATAGTTTGTAGATTCCTGGCTTGGCACTGCCCTGCCTGCCAGGCCAAGTGGCCACAAATGAAGGCCATTTCCCATGGGAAAAACGAAGTCCTTTCCCCAGGGTCTCAGGAATATGTTCAAGGTGGCGTTTGAGGCTCTAAGTACTTCCAGGGCCCTAGTTGCTGGCAGCTTTTCTTTTGGAAAAATCCAGCAACGATTGCATCATTCTAGCTAGGCTCCCACTTTCTGCCAGGGTGAGTGGCTGCCAAGGGAGGCCATTTGCCATGGGAAAAAGAAGTCCTTTCCCCAGGGTCTGGGTGTCAGATGAAAGGTGGCCTTTGGGGTTCTGAGGACTTGTAGGGTAGTACTTACTGGCTAGAGTAGAGGAAATGGATTCTATTTGAATATCTGTCCCACAGGTCCTGGTTGTCCTTGATGGGCTGCAGCTGTGAGCATTGAAGAGAACTGGGATAAAAGGGGGCGGCGTAGCCATTCAGGGAGAGCCTTGAAGGAGCCCTGAACTGGGAAAGAACAGCATGCAGAAGAAAGCGTCTGTGCTGTGAAGATCTGCAGCCATAAGAACACACCGAGGAGGTATGGACTTTAGCAATCTGAGAACAGCATGATGGGACTCTAGAGAAATAGAACAACAACAAGTGGCAGCTTTCGATTTGGAGCAATCCAGCAAAGCTTGCAAATTTCTTGCTGGGCACCACCCTCTTGGTCAGGGCGAGTGGCCAGAAATGGAGGCCATTTTCCATGGGGAAAACGAAGTCATTGGCCCAGGCTCTGGGTGTCAGATGACAGGTGGCATCTGGGGCTCTAAGGACTTGCAGGGTCCTAGTTGCTGGCAGCTTTCGTTCTGGAAGGATCCAGCAGAGTTTGTAGATTCCTGGCTTGGCACTGCCCTGCCTGCCAGGCAGAGTGGCCACAAATGAAGGCCATTTTCCATGGGAAAAACGAAGTCCTTTCCCCAGGGTCTCAGGAATATGTTCAAGGTGGCGTTTGAGGCTCTAAGTACTTCCAGGGCCCTAGTTGCTGGCAGCTTTTCTTTTGGAAAAATCCAGCAACGATTGCATCATTCTAGCTAGGCTCCCACTTTCTGCCAGGGTGAGTGGCTGCCAAGGGAGGCCATTTGCCATGGGAAAAAGAAGTCCTTTCCCCAGGGTCTGGGTGTCAGATGAAAGGTGGCCTTTGGGGTTCTGAGGACTTGTAGGGTAGTACTTACTGGCTAGAGTAGAGGAAATGGATTCTATTTGAATATCTGTCCCACAGGTCCTGGTTGTCCTTGATGGGCTGCAGCTGTGAGCATTGAAGAGAACTGGGATAAAAGGGGGCGGCGTAGCCATTCAGGGAGAGCCTTGAAGGAGCCCTGAACTGGGAAAGAACAGCATGCAGAAGAAAGCGTCTGTGCTGTGAAGATCTGCAGCCATAAGAACACACCGAGGAGGTATGGACTTTAGCAATCTGAGAACAGCATGATGGGACTCTAGAGAAATAGAACAACAACAAGTGGTAGCTTTCGATTTGGAGCAATCCAGCAAAGCTTGCAAATTTCTTGCTGGGCACCACCCTCTTGGTCAGGGCGAGTGGCCAGAAATGGAGGCCATTTTCCATGGGGAAAACGAAGTCATTGGCCCAGGCTCTGGGTGTCAGATGACTGGTGGCATCTGGGGCTCTAAGGACTTGCAGGGTCCTAGTTGCTGGCAGCTTTCGTTCTGGAAGGATCCAGCAGAGTTTGTAGATTCCTGGCTTGGCACTGCCCTGCCTGCCAGGCAGAGTGGCCACAAATGAAGGCCATTTTCCATGGGAAAAACGAAGTCCTTTCCCCAGGGTCTCAGGAATATGTTCAAGGTGGCGTTTGAGGCTCTAAGTACTTCCAGGGCCCTAGTTGCTGCCAGCTTTTCTTTTGGAAAAATCCAGCAACGATTGCATCATTCTAGCTAGGCTCCCACTTTCTGCCAGGGTGAGTGGCTGCCAAGGGAGGCCATTTGCCATGGGAAAAAGAAGTCCTTTCCCCAGGGTCTGGGTGTCAGATGAAAGGTGGCCTTTGGGGTTCTGAGGACTTGTAGGGTAGTACTTACTGGCTAGAGTAGAGGAAATGGATTCTATTTGAATATCTGTCTAGAGGCTTTGCCCCACAGGTCCTGGTTGTCCTTGATGGGCTGCAGCTGTGAGCATTGAAGAGAACTGGGATAAAAGGGGGCGGCGTAGCCATTCAGGGAGAGCCTTGAAGGAGCCCTGAACTGGGAAAGAACAGCATGCAGAAGAAAGCGTCTGTGCTGTGAAGATCTGCAGCCATAAGAACACACCGAGGAGGTATGGACTTTAGCAATCTGAGAACAGCATGATGGGACTCTAGAGAAATAGAACAACAACAAGTGGCAGCTTTCGATTTGGAGCAATCCAGCAAAGCTTGCAAATTTCTTGCTGGGCACCACCCTCTTGGTCAGGGCGAGTGGCCAGAAATGGAGGCCATTTTCCATGGGGAAAACGAAGTCATTGGCCCAGGCTCTGGGTGTCAGATGACTGGTGGCATCTGGGGCTCTAAGGACTTGCAGGGTCCTAGTTGCTGGCAGCTTTCGTTCTGGAAGGATCCAGCAGAGTTTGTAGATTCCTGGCTTGGCACTGCCCTGCCTGCCAGGCAGAGTGGCCACAAATGAAGGCCATTTTCCATGGGAAAAACGAAGTCCTTTCCCCAGGGTCTCAGGAATATGTTCAAGGTGGCGTTTGAGGCTCTAAGTACTTCCAGGGCCCTAGTTGCTGCCAGCTTTTCTTTTGGAAAAATCCAGCAACGATTGCATCATTCTAGCTAGGCTCCCACTTTCTGCCAGGGTGAGTGGCTGCCAAGGGAGGCCATTTGCCATGGGAAAAAGAAGTCCTTTCCCCAGGGTCTGGGTGTCAGATGAAAGGTGGCCTTTGGGGTTCTGAGGACTTGTAGGGTAGTACTTACTGGCTAGAGTAGAGGAAATGGATTCTATTTGAATATCTGTCTAGAGGCTTTGCCCCACAGGTCCTGGTTGTCCTTGATGGGCTGCAGCTGTGAGCATTGAAGAGAACTGGGATAAAAGGGGGCGGCGTAGCCATTCAGGGAGAGCCTTGAAGGAGCCCTGAACTGGGAAAGAACAGCATGCAGAAGAAAGCGTCTGTGCTGTGAAGATCTGCAGCCATAAGAACACACCGAGGAGGTATGGACTTTAGCAATCTGAGAACAGCATGATGGGACTCTAGAGAAATAGAACAACAACAAGTGGCAGCTTTCGATTTGGAGCAATCCAGCAAAGCTTGCAAATTTCTTGCTGGGCACCACCCTCTTGGTCAGGGCGAGTGGCCAGAAATGGAGGCCATTTTCCATGGGGAAAACGAAGTCATTGGCCCAGGCTCTGGGTGTCAGATGAAAGGTGGCGTCTGGGGCTCTAAGGACTTGCAGGGTCCTAGTTGCTGGCAGCTTTCGTTCTGGAAGGATCCAGCACAGTTTGTAGATTCCTGGCTTGGCACTGCCCTGCCTGCCAGGCCAAGTGGCCACAAATGAAGGCCATTTCCCATGGGAAAAACGAAGTCCTTTCCCCAGGGTCTCAGGAATATGTTCAAGGTGGCGTTTGAGGCTCTAAGTACTTCCAGGGCCCTAGTTGCTGCCAGCTTTTCTTTTGGAAAAATCCAGCAACGATTGCATCATTCTAGCTAGGCTCCCACTTTCTGCCAGGGTGAGTGGCTGCCAAGGGAGGCCATTTGCCATGGGAAAAAGAAGTCCTTTCCCCAGGGTCTGGGTGTCAGATGAAAGGTGGCCTTTGGGGTTCTGAGGACTTGTAGGGTAGTACTTACTGGCTAGAGTAGAGGAAATGGATTCTATTTGAATATCTGTCCCACAGGTCCTGGTTGTCCTTGATGGGCTGCAGCTGTGAGCATTGAAGAGAACTGGGATAAAAGGGGGCGGCGTAGCCATTCAGGGAGAGCCTTGAAGGAGCCCTGAACTGGGAAAGAACAGCATGCAGAAGAAAGCGTCTGTGCTGTGAAGATCTGCAGCCATAAGAACACACCGAGGAGGTATGGACTTTAGCAATCTGAGAACAGCATGATGGGACTCTAGAGAAATAGAACAACAACAAGTGGTAGCTTTCGATTTGGAGCAATCCAGCAAAGCTTGCAAATTTCTTGCTGGGCACCACCCTCTTGGTCAGGGCGAGTGGCCAGAAATGGAGGCCATTTTCCATGGGGAAAACGAAGTCATTGGCCCAGGCTCTGGGTGTCAGATGACTGGTGGCATCTGGGGCTGTAAGGACTTGCAGGGTCCTAGTTGCTGGCAGCTTTCGTTCTGGAAGGATCCAGCAGAGTTTGTAGATTCCTGGCTTGGCACTGCCCTGCCTGCCAGGCAGAGTGGCCACAAATGAAGGCCATTTTCCATGGGAAAAACGAAGTCCTTTCCCCAGGGTCTCAGTAATATGTTCAAGGTGGCGTTTGAGGCTCTAAGTACTTCCAGGGCCCTAGTTGCTGCCAGCTTTTCTTTTGGAAAAATCCAGCAACGATTGCATCATTCTAGCTAGGCTCCCACTTTCTGCCAGGGTGAGTGGCTGCCAAGGGAGGCCATTTGCCATGGGAAAAAGAAGTCCTTTCCCCAGGGTCTGGGTGTCAGATGAAAGGTGGCCTTTGGGGTTCTGAGGACTTGTAGGGTAGTACTTACTGGCTAGAGTAGAGGAAATGGATTCTATTTGAATATCTGTCCCACAGGTCCTGGTTGTCCTTGATGGACTGCAGCTGTGAGCATTGAAGAGAACTGGGATAAAAGGGGGCGGCGTAGCCATTCAGGGAGAGCCTTGAAGGAGCCCTGAACTGGGAAAGAACAGCATGCAGAAGAAAGCGTCTGTGCTGTGAAGATCTGCAGCCATAAGAACACACCGAGGAGGTATGGACTTTAGCAATCTGAGAACAGCATGATGGGACTCTAGAGAAATAGAACAACAACAAGTGGTAGCTTTAGATTTGGAGCAATCCAGCAAAGCTTGCAAATTTCTTGCTGGGCACCACCCTCTTGGTCAGGGCGAGTGGCCAGAAATGGAGGCCATTTTCCATGGGGAAAACGAAGTCATTGGCCCAGGCTCTGGGTGTCAGATGACTGGTGGCATCTGGGGCTGTAAGGACTTGCAGGGTCCTAGTTGCTGGCAGCTTTCGTTCTGGAAGGATCCAGCACAGTTTGTAGATTCCTGGCTTGGCACTGCCCTGCCTGCCAGGCAGAGTGGCCACAAATGAAGGCCATTTTCCATGGGAAAAACGAAGTCCTTTCCCCAGGGTCTCAGGAATATGTTCAAGGTGGCGTTTGAGGCTCTAAGTACTTCCAGGGCCCTAGTTGCTGCCAGCTTTTCTTTTGGAAAAATCCAGCAACGATTGCATCATTCTAGCTAGGCTCCCACTTTCTGCCAGGGTGAGTGGCTGCCAAGGGAGGCCATTTGCCATGGGAAAAAGAAGTCCTTTCCCCAGGGTCTGGGTGTCAGATGAAAGGTGGCCTTTGGGGTTCTGAGGACTTGTAGGGTAGTACTTACTGGCTAGAGTAGAGGAAATGGATTCTATTTGAATATCTGTCTAGAGGCTTTGCCCCACAGGTCCTGGTTGTCCTTGATGGGCTGCAGCTGTGAGCATTGAAGAGAACTGGGATAAAAGGGGGCGGCGTAGCCATTCAGGGAGAGCCTTGAAGGAGCCCTGAACTGGGAAAGAACAGCATGCAGAAGAAAGCGTCTGTGCTGTGAAGATCTGCAGCCATAAGAACACACCGAGGAGGTATGGACTTTAGCAATCTGAGAACAGCATGATGGGACTCTAGAGAAATAGAACAACAACAAGTGGTAGCTTTCGATTTGGAGCAATCCAGCAAAGCTTGCAAATTTCTTGCTGGGCACCACCCTCTTGGTCAGGGCGAGTGGCCAGAAATGGAGGCCATTTTCCATGGGGAAAACGAAGTCATTGGCCCAGGCTCTGGGTGTCAGATGACTGGTGGCATCTGGGGCTCTAAGGACTTGCAGGGTCCTAGTTGCTGGCAGCTTTCGTTCTGGAAGGATCCAGCAGAGTTTGTAGATTCCTGGCTTGGCACTGCCCTGCCTGCCAGGCCAAGTGGCCACAAATGAAGGCCATTTTCCATGGGAAAAACGAAGTCCTTTCCCCAGGGTCTCAGGAATATGTTCAAGGTGGCGTTTGAGGCTCTAAGTACTTCCAGGGCCCTAGTTGCTGCCAGCTTTTCTTTTGGAAAAATCCAGCAACGATTGCATCATTCTAGCTAGGCTCCCACTTTCTGCCAGGGTGAGTGGCTGCCAAGGGAGGCCATTTGCCATGGGAAAAAGAAGTCCTTTCCCCAGGGTCTGGGTGTCAGATGAAAGGTGGCCTTTGGGGTTCTGAGGACTTGTAGGGTAGTACTTACTGGCTAGAGTAGAGGAAATGGATTCTATTTGAATATCTGTCTAGAGGCTTTGCCCCACAGGTCCTGGTTGTCCTTGATGGGCTGCAGCTGTGAGCATTGAAGAGAACTGGGATAAAAGGGGGCGGCGTAGCCATTCAGGGAGAGCCTTGAAGGAGCCCTGAACTGGGAAAGAACAGCATGCAGAAGAAAGCGTCTGTGCTGTGAAGATCTGCAGCCATAAGAACACACCGAGGAGGTATGGACTTTAGCAATCTGAGAACAGCATGATGGGACTCTAGAGAAATAGAAGAACAACAAGTGGTAGCTTTAGATTTGGAGCAATCCAGCAAAGCTTGCAAATTTCTTGCTGGGCACCACCCTCTTGGTCAGGGCGAGTGGCCAGAAATGGAGGCCATTTTCCATGGGGAAAACGAAGTCATTGGCCCAGGCTCTGGGTGTCAGATGACTGGTGGCATCTGGGGCTCTAAGGACTTGCAGGGTCCTAGTTGCTGGCAGCTTTCGTTCTGGAAGGATCCAGCAGAGTTTGTAGATTCCTGGCTTGGCACTGCCCTGCCTGCCAGGCAGAGTGGCCACAAATGAAGGCCATTTTCCATGGGAAAAACGAAGTCCTTTCCCCAGGGTCTCAGGAATATGTTCAAGGTGGCGTTTGAGGCTCTAAGTACTTCCAGGGCCCTAGTTGCTGCCAGCTTTTCTTTTGGAAAAATCCAGCAACGATTGCATCATTCTAGCTAGGCTCCCACTTTCTGCCAGGGTGAGTGGCTGCCAAGGGAGGCCATTTGCCATGGGAAAAAGAAGTCCTTTCCCCAGGGTCTGGGTGTCAGATGAAAGGTGGCCTTTGGGGTTCTGAGGACTTGTAGGGTAGTACTTACTGGCTAGAGTAGAGGAAATGGATTCTATTTGAATATCTGTCTAGAGGCTTTGCCCCACAGGTCCTGGTTGTCCTTGATGGGCTGCAGCTGTGAGCATTGAAGAGAACTGGGATAAAAGGGGGCGGCGTAGCCATTCAGGGAGAGCCTTGAAGGAGCCCTGAACTGGGAAAGAACAGCATGCAGAAGAAAGCGTCTGTGCTGTGAAGATCTGCAGCCATAAGAACACACCGAGGAGGTATGGACTTTAGCAATCTGAGAACAGCATGATGGGACTCTAGAGAAATAGAACAACAACAAGTGGTAGCTTTAGATTTGGAGCAATCCAGCAAAGCTTGCAAATTTCTTGCTGGGCACCACCCTCTTGGTCAGGGCGAGTGGCCAGAAATGGAGGCCATTTTCCATGGGGAAAACGAAGTCATTGGCCCAGGCTCTGGGTGTCAGATGACTGGTGGCATCTGGGGCTCTAAGGACTTGCAGGGTCCTAGTTGCTGGCAGCTTTCGTTCTGGAAGGATCCAGCAGAGTTTGTAGATTCCTGGCTTGGCACTGCCCTGCCTGCCAGGCCAAGTGGCCACAAATGAAGGCCATTTTCCATGGGAAAAACGAAGTCCTTTCCCCAGGGTCTCAGGAATATGTTCAAGGTGGCGTTTGAGGCTCTAAGTACTTCCAGGGCCCTAGTTGCTGCCAGCTTTTCTTTTGGAAAAATCCAGCAACGATTGCATCATTCTAGCTAGGCTCCCACTTTCTGCCAGGGTGAGTGGCTGCCAAGGGAGGCCATTTGCCATGGGAAAAAGAAGTCCTTTCCCCAGGGTCTGGGTGTCAGATGAAAGGTGGCCTTTGGGGTTCTGAGGACTTGTAGGGTACTACTTACTGGCTAGAGTAGAGGAAATGGATTCTATTTGAATATCTGTCTAGAGGCTTTGCCCCACAGGTCCTGGTTGTCCTTGATGGGCTGCAGCTGTGAGCATTGAAGAGAACTGGGATAAAAGGGGGCGGCGTAGCCATTCAGGGAGAGCCTTGAAGGAGCCCTGAACTGGGAAAGAACAGCATGCAGAAGAAAGCGTCTGTGCTGTGAAGATCTGCAGCCATAAGAACACACCGAGGAGGTATGGACTTTAGCAATCTGAGAACAGCATGATGGGACTCTAGAGAAATAGAAGAACAACAAGTGGTAGCTTTAGATTTGGAGCAATCCAGCAAAGCTTGCAAATTTCTTGCTGGGCACCACCCTCT
Organism: Agelaius phoeniceus; assembly: GCF_051311805.1. NCBI lineage: Eukaryota > Metazoa > Chordata > Aves > Passeriformes > Icteridae > Agelaius > Agelaius phoeniceus. Next base: position 23,023 of record NW_027509930.1, read on the forward strand.
TGGTCAGGGCGAGTGGCCAGAAATGGAGGCCATTTTCCATGGGGAAAACGAAGTCATTGGCCCAGGCTCTGGGTGTCAGATGACTGGTGGCATCTGGGGCTCTAAGGACTTGCAGGGTCCTAGTTGCTGGCAGCTTTCGTTCTGGAAGGATCCAGCAGAGTTTGTAGATTCCTGGCTTGGCACTGCCCTGCCTGCCAGGCAGAGTGGCCACAAATGAAGGCCATTTTCCATGGGAAAAACGAAGTCCTTTCCCCAGGGTCTCAGGAATATGTTCAAGGTGGCGTTTGAGGCTCTAAGTACTTCCAGGGCCCTAGTTGCTGCCAGCTTTTCTTTTGGAAAAATCCAGCAACGATTGCATCATTCTAGCTAGGCTCCCACTTTCTGCCAGGGTGAGTGGCTGCCAAGGGAGGCCATTTGCCATGGGAAAAAGAAGTCCTTTCCCCAGGGTCTGGGTGTCAGATGAAAGGTGGCCTTTGGGGTTCTGAGGACTTGTAGGGTAGTACTTACTGGCTAGAGTAGAGGAAATGGATTCTATTTGAATATCTGTCTAGAGGCTTTGCCCCACAGGTCCTGGTTGTCCTTGATGGGCTGCAGCTGTGAGCATTGAAGAGAACTGGGATAAAAGGGGGCGGCGTAGCCATTCAGGGAGAGCCTTGAAGGAGCCCTGAACTGGGAAAGAACAGCATGCAGAAGAAAGCGTCTGTGCTGTGAAGATCTGCAGCCATAAGAACACACCGAGGAGGTATGGACTTTAGCAATCTGAGAACAGCATGATGGGACTCTAGAGAAATAGAACAACAACAAGTGGTAGCTTTCGATTTGGAGCAATCCAGCAAAGCTTGCAAATTTCTTGCTGGGCACCACCCTCTTGGTCAGGGCGAGTGGCCAGAAATGGAGGCCATTTTCCATGGGGAAAACGAAGTCATTGGCCCAGGCTCTGGGTGTCAGATGACTGGTGGCATCTGGGGCTCTAAGGACTTGCAGGGTCCTAGTTGCTGGCAGCTTTCGTTCTGGAAGGATCCAGCAGAGTTTGTAGATTCCTGGCTTGGCACTGCCCTGCCTGCCAGGCCAAGTGGCCACAAATGAAGGCCATTTTCCATGGGAAAAACGAAGTCCTTTCCCCAGGGTCTCAGTAATATGTTCAAGGTGGCGTTTGAGGCTCTAAGTACTTCCAGGGCCCTAGTTGCTGCCAGCTTTTCTTTTGGAAAAATCCAGCAACGATTGCATCATTCTAGCTAGGCTCCCACTTTCTGCCAGGGTGAGTGGCTGCCAAGGGAGGCCATTTGCCATGGGAAAAAGAAGTCCTTTCCCCAGGGTCTGGGTGTCAGATGAAAGGTGGCCTTTGGGGTTCTGAGGACTTGTAGGGTAGTACTTACTGGCTAGAGTAGAGGAAATGGATTCTATTTGAATATCTGTCTAGAGGCTTTGCCCCACAGGTCCTGGTTGTCCTTGATGGGCTGCAGCTGTGAGCATTGAAGAGAACTGGGATAAAAGGGGGCGGCGTAGCCATTCAGGGAGAGCCTTGAAGGAGCCCTGAACTGGGAAAGAACAGCATGCAGAAGAAAGCGTCTGTGCTGTGAAGATCTGCAGCCATAAGAACACACCGAGGAGGTATGGACTTTAGCAATCTGAGAACAGCATGATGGGACTCTAGAGAAATAGAAGAACAACAAGTGGTAGCTTTAGATTTGGAGCAATCCAGCAAAGCTTGCAAATTTCTTGCTGGGCACCACCCTCTTGGTCAGGGCGAGTGGCCAGAAATGGAGGCCATTTTCCATGGGGAAAACGAAGTCATTGGCCCAGGCTCTGGGTGTCAGATGACTGGTGGCATCTGGGGCTCTAAGGACTTGCAGGGTCCTAGTTGCTGGCAGCTTTCGTTCTGGAAGGATCCAGCAGAGTTTGTAGATTCCTGGCTTGGCACTGCCCTGCCTGCCAGGCAGAGTGGCCACAAATGAAGGCCATTTTCCATGGGAAAAACGAAGTCCTTTCCCCAGGGTCTCAGGAATATGTTCAAGGTGGCGTTTGAGGCTCTAAGTACTTCCAGGGCCCTAGTTGCTGCCAGCTTTTCTTTTGGAAAAATCCAGCAACGATTGCATCATTCTAGCTAGGCTCCCACTTTCTGCCAGGGTGAGTGGCTGCCAAGGGAGGCCATTTGCCATGGGAAAAAGAAGTCCTTTCCCCAGGGTCTGGGTGTCAGATGAAAGGTGGCCTTTGGGGTTCTGAGGACTTGTAGGGTAGTACTTACTGGCTAGAGTAGAGGAAATGGATTCTATTTGAATATCTGTCCCACAGGTCCTGGTTGTCCTTGATGGGCTGCAGCTGTGAGCATTGAAGAGAACTGGGATAAAAGGGGGCGGCGTAGCCATTCAGGGAGAGCCTTGAAGGAGCCCTGAACTGGGAAAGAACAGCATGCAGAAGAAAGCGTCTGTGCTGTGAAGATCTGCAGCCATAAGAACACACCGAGGAGGTATGGACTTTAGCAATCTGAGAACAGCATGATGGGACTCTAGAGAAATAGAACAACAACAAGTGGTAGCTTTAGATTTGGAGCAATCCAGCAAAGCTTGCAAATTTCTTGCTGGGCACCACCCTCTTGGTCAGGGTGAGAGGCCAGAAATGGAGGCCATTTTCCATGGGGAAAACAAAGTCATTGGCCCAGGCTCTGGGTGTCAGATGAAAGGTGGCGTCTGGGGCTCTAAGGACTTGCAGGGTCCTAGTTGCTGGCAGCTTTCGTTCTGGAAGGATCCAGCATAGTTTGTAGATTCCTGGCTTGGCACTGCCCTGCCTGCCAGGCCAAGTGGCCACAAATGAAGGCCATTTCCCATGGGAAAAACGAAGTCCTTTCCCCAGGGTCTCAGGAATATGTTCAAGGTGGCGTTTGAGGCTCTAAGTACTTCCAGGGCCCTAGTTGCTGCCAGCTTTTCTTTTGGAAAAATCCAGCAACGATTGCATCATTCTAGCTAGGCTCCCACTTTCTGCCAGGGTGAGTGGCTGCCAAGGGAGGCCATTTGCCATGGGAAAAAGAAGTCCTTTCCCCAGGGTCTGGGTGTCAGATGAAAGGTGGCCTTTGGGGTTCTGAGGACTTGTAGGGTAGTACTTACTGGCTAGAGTAGAGGAAATGGATTCTATTTGAATATCTGTCTAGAGGCTTTGCCCCACAGGTCCTGGTTGTCCTTGATGGGCTGCAGCTGTGAGCATTGAAGAGAACTGGGATAAAAGGGGGCGGCGTAGCCATTCAGGGAGAGCCTTGAAGGAGCCCTGAACTGGGAAAGAACAGCATGCAGAAGAAAGCGTCTGTGCTGTGAAGATCTGCAGCCATAAGAACACACCGAGGAGGTATGGACTTTAGCAATCTGAGAACAGCATGATGGGACTCTAGAGAAATAGAACAACAACAAGTGGTAGCTTTCGATTTGGAGCAATCCAGCAAAGCTTGCAAATTTCTTGCTGGGCACCACCCTCTTGGTCAGGGCGAGTGGCCAGAAATGGAGGCCATTTTCCATGGGGAAAACGAAGTCATTGGCCCAGGCTCTGGGTGTCAGATGACTGGTGGCATCTGGGGCTCTAAGGACTTGCAGGGTCCTAGTTGCTGGCAGCTTTCGTTCTGGAAGGATCCAGCAGAGTTTGTAGATTCCTGGCTTGGCACTGCCCTGCCTGCCAGGCCAAGTGGCCACAAATGAAGGCCATTTTCCATGGGAAAAACGAAGTCCTTTCCCCAGGGTCTCAGGAATATGTTCAAGGTGGCGTTTGAGGCTCTAAGTACTTCCAGGGCCCTAGTTGCTGCCAGCTTTTCTTTTGGAAAAATCCAGCAACGATTGCATCATTCTAGCTAGGCTCCCACTTTCTGCCAGGGTGAGTGGCTGCCAAGGGAGGCCATTTGCCATGGGAAAAAGAAGTCCTTTCCCCAGGGTCTGGGTGTCAGATGAAAGGTGGCCTTTGGGGTTCTGAGGACTTGTAGGGTAGTACTTACTGGCTAGAGTAGAGGAAATGGATTCTATTTGAATATCTGTCTAGAGGCTTTGCCCCACAGGTCCTGGTTGTCCTTGATGGGCTGCAGCTGTGAGCATTGAAGAGAACTGGGATAAAAGGGGGCGGCGTAGCCATTCAGGGAGAGCCTTGAAGGAGCCCTGAACTGGGAAAGAACAGCATGCAGAAGAAAGCGTCTGTGCTGTGAAGATCTGCAGCCATAAGAACACACCGAGGAGGTATGGACTTTAGCAATCTGAGAACAGCATGATGGGACTCTAGAGAAATAGAAGAACAACAAGTGGTAGCTTTAGATTTGGAGCAATCCAGCAAAGCTTGCAAATTTCTTGCTGGGCACCACCCTCTTGGTCAGGGCGAGTGGCCAGAAATGGAGGCCATTTTCCATGGGGAAAACGAAGTCATTGGCCCAGGCTCTGGGTGTCAGATGACTGGTGGCATCTGGGGCTCTAAGGACTTGCAGGGTCCTAGTTGCTGGCAGCTTTCGTTCTGGAAGGATCCAGCAGAGTTTGTAGATTCCTGGCTTGGCACTGCCCTGCCTGCCAGGCAGAGTGGCCACAAATGAAGGCCATTTTCCATGGGAAAAACGAAGTCCTTTCCCCAGGGTCTCAGGAATATGTTCAAGGTGGCGTTTGAGGCTCTAAGTACTTCCAGGGCCCTAGTTGCTGCCAGCTTTTCTTTTGGAAAAATCCAGCAACGATTGCATCATTCTAGCTAGGCTCCCACTTTCTGCCAGGGTGAGTGGCTGCCAAGGGAGGCCATTTGCCATGGGAAAAAGAAGTCCTTTCCCCAGGGTCTGGGTGTCAGATGAAAGGTGGCCTTTGGGGTTCTGAGGACTTGTAGGGTAGTACTTACTGGCTAGAGTAGAGGAAATGGATTCTATTTGAATATCTGTCTAGAGGCTTTGCCCCACAGGTCCTGGTTGTCCTTGATGGGCTGCAGCTGTGAGCATTGAAGAGAACTGGGATAAAAGGGGGCGGCGTAGCCATTCAGGGAGAGCCTTGAAGGAGCCCTGAACTGGGAAAGAACAGCATGCAGAAGAAAGCGTCTGTGCTGTGAAGATCTGCAGCCATAAGAACACACCGAGGAGGTATGGACTTTAGCAATCTGAGAACAGCATGATGGGACTCTAGAGAAATAGAACAACAACAAGTGGTAGCTTTAGATTTGGAGCAATCCAGCAAAGCTTGCAAATTTCTTGCTGGGCACCACCCTCTTGGTCAGGGCGAGTGGCCAGAAATGGAGGCCATTTTCCATGGGGAAAACGAAGTCATTGGCCCAGGCTCTGGGTGTCAGATGACTGGTGGCATCTGGGGCTCTAAGGACTTGCAGGGTCCTAGTTGCTGGCAGCTTTCGTTCTGGAAGGATCCAGCAGAGTTTGTAGATTCCTGGCTTGGCACTGCCCTGCCTGCCAGGCCAAGTGGCCACAAATGAAGGCCATTTTCCATGGGAAAAACGAAGTCCTTTCCCCAGGGTCTCAGGAATATGTTCAAGGTGGCGTTTGAGGCTCTAAGTACTTCCAGGGCCCTAGTTGCTGCCAGCTTTTCTTTTGGAAAAATCCAGCAACGATTGCATCATTCTAGCTAGGCTCCCACTTTCTGCCAGGGTGAGTGGCTGCCAAGGGAGGCCATTTGCCATGGGAAAAAGAAGTCCTTTCCCCAGGGTCTGGGTGTCAGATGAAAGGTGGCCTTTGGGGTTCTGAGGACTTGTAGGGTAGTACTTACTGGCTAGAGTAGAGGAAATGGATTCTATTTGAATATCTGTCTAGAGGCTTTGCCCCACAGGTCCTGGTTGTCCTTGATGGGCTGCAGCTGTGAGCATTGAAGAGAACTGGGATAAAAGGGGGCGGCGTAGCCATTCAGGGAGAGCCTTGAAGGAGCCCTGAACTGGGAAAGAACAGCATGCAGAAGAAAGCGTCTGTGCTGTGAAGATCTGCAGCCATAAGAACACACCGAGGAGGTATGGACTTTAGCAATCTGAGAACAGCATGATGGGACTCTAGAGAAATAGAAGAACAACAAGTGGTAGCTTTAGATTTGGAGCAATCCAGCAAAGCTTGCAAATTTCTTGCTGGGCACCACCCTCTTGGTCAGGGCGAGTGGCCAGAAATGGAGGCCATTTTCCATGGGGAAAACGAAGTCATTGGCCCAGGCTCTGGGTGTCAGATGACTGGTGGCATCTGGGGCTCTAAGGACTTGCAGGGTCCTAGTTGCTGGCAGCTTTCGTTCTGGAAGGATCCAGCAGAGTTTGTAGATTCCTGGCTTGGCACTGCCCTGCCTGCCAGGCAGAGTGGCCACAAATGAAGGCCATTTTCCATGGGAAAAACGAAGTCCTTTCCCCAGGGTCTCAGGAATATGTTCAAGGTGGCGTTTGAGGCTCTAAGTACTTCCAGGGCCCTAGTTGCTGCCAGCTTTTCTTTTGGAAAAATCCAGCAACGATTGCATCATTCTAGCTAGGCTCCCACTTTCTGCCAGGGTGAGTGGCTGCCAAGGGAGGCCATTTGCCATGGGAAAAAGAAGTCCTTTCCCCAGGGTCTGGGTGTCAGATGAAAGGTGGCCTTTGGGGTTCTGAGGACTTGTAGGGTAGTACTTACTGGCTAGAGTAGAGGAAATGGATTCTATTTGAATATCTGTCTAGAGGCTTTGCCCCACAGGTCCTGGTTGTCCTTGATGGGCTGCAGCTGTGAGCATTGAAGAGAACTGGGATAAAAGGGGGCGGCGTAGCCATTCAGGGAGAGCCTTGAAGGAGCCCTGAACTGGGAAAGAACAGCATGCAGAAGAAAGCGTCTGTGCTGTGAAGATCTGCAGCCATAAGAACACACCGAGGAGGTATGGACTTTAGCAATCTGAGAACAGCATGATGGGACTCTAGAGAAATAGAACAACAACAAGTGGTAGCTTTCGATTTGGAGCAATCCAGCAAAGCTTGCAAATTTCTTGCTGGGCACCACCCTCTTGGTCAGGGCGAGTGGCCAGAAATGGAGGCCATTTTCCATGGGGAAAACGAAGTCATTGGCCCAGGCTCTGGGTGTCAGATGACTGGTGGCATCTGGGGCTCTAAGGACTTGCAGGGTCCTAGTTGCTGGCAGCTTTCGTTCTGGAAGGATCCAGCAGAGTTTGTAGATTCCTGGCTTGGCACTGCCCTGCCTGCCAGGCCAAGTGGCCACAAATGAAGGCCATTTTCCATGGGAAAAACGAAGTCCTTTCCCCAGGGTCTCAGTAATATGTTCAAGGTGGCGTTTGAGGCTCTAAGTACTTCCAGGGCCCTAGTTGCTGCCAGCTTTTCTTTTGGAAAAATCCAGCAACGATTGCATCATTCTAGCTAGGCTCCCACTTTCTGCCAGGGTGAGTGGCTGCCAAGGGAGGCCATTTGCCATGGGAAAAAGAAGTCCTTTCCCCAGGGTCTGGGTGTCAGATGAAAGGTGGCCTTTGGGGTTCTGAGGACTTGTAGGGTAGTACTTACTGGCTAGAGTAGAGGAAATGGATTCTATTTGAATATCTGTCTAGAGGCTTTGCCCCACAGGTCCTGGTTGTCCTTGATGGGCTGCAGCTGTGAGCATTGAAGAGAACTGGGATAAAAGGGGGCGGCGTAGCCATTCAGGGAGAGCCTTGAAGGAGCCCTGAACTGGGAAAGAACAGCATGCAGAAGAAAGCGTCTGTGCTGTGAAGATCTGCAGCCATAAGAACACACCGAGGAGGTATGGACTTTAGCAATCTGAGAACAGCATGATGGGACTCTAGAGAAATAGAAGAACAACAAGTGGTAGCTTTAGATTTGGAGCAATCCAGCAAAGCTTGCAAATTTCTTGCTGGGCACCACCCTCTTGGTCAGGGCGAGTGGCCAGAAATGGAGGCCATTTTCCATGGGGAAAACGAAGTCATTGGCCCAGGCTCTGGGTGTCAGATGACTGGTGGCATCTGGGGCTCTAAGGACTTGCAGGGTCCTAGTTGCTGGCAGCTTTCGTTCTGGAAGGATCCAGCAGAGTTTGTAGATTCCTGGCTTGGCACTGCCCTGCCTGCCAGGCAGAGTGGCCACAAATGAAGGCCATTTTCCATGGGAAAAACGAAGTCCTTTCCCCAGGGTCTCAGGAATATGTTCAAGGTGGCGTTTGAGGCTCTAAGTACTTCCAGGGCCCTAGTTGCTGCCAGCTTTTCTTTTGGAAAAATCCAGCAACGATTGCATCATTCTAGCTAGGCTCCCACTTTCTGCCAGGGTGAGTGGCTGCCAAGGGAGGCCATTTGCCATGGGAAAAAGAAGTCCTTTCCCCAGGGTCTGGGTGTCAGATGAAAGGTGGCCTTTGGGGTTCTGAGGACTTGTAGGGTAGTACTTACTGGCTAGAGTAGAGGAAATGGATTCTATTTGAATATCTGTCCCACAGGTCCTGGTTGTCCTTGATGGGCTGCAGCTGTGAGCATTGAAGAGAACTGGGATAAAAGGGGGCGGCGTAGCCATTCAGGGAGAGCCTTGAAGGAGCCCTGAACTGGGAAAGAACAGCATGCAGAAGAAAGCGTCTGTGCTGTGAAGATCTGCAGCCATAAGAACACACCGAGGAGGTATGGACTTTAGCAATCTGAGAACAGCATGATGGGACTCTAGAGAAATAGAACAACAACAAGTGGTAGCTTTAGATTTGGAGCAATCCAGCAAAGCTTGCAAATTTCTTGCTGGGCACCACCCTCTTGGTCAGGGTGAGAGGCCAGAAATGGAGGCCATTTTCCATGGGGAAAACAAAGTCATTGGCCCAGGCTCTGGGTGTCAGATGAAAGGTGGCGTCTGGGGCTCTAAGGACTTGCAGGGTCCTAGTTGCTGGCAGCTTTCGTTCTGGAAGGATCCAGCATAGTTTGTAGATTCCTGGCTTGGCACTGCCCTGCCTGCCAGGCCAAGTGGCCACAAATGAAGGCCATTTCCCATGGGAAAAACGAAGTCCTTTCCCCAGGGTCTCAGGAATATGTTCAAGGTGGCGTTTGAGGCTCTAAGTACTTCCAGGGCCCTAGTTGCTGCCAGCTTTTCTTTTGGAAAAATCCAGCAACGATTGCATCATTCTAGCTAGGCTCCCACTTTCTGCCAGGGTGAGTGGCTGCCAAGGGAGGCCATTTGCCATGGGAAAAAGAAGTCCTTTCCCCAGGGTCTGGGTGTCAGATGAAAGGTGGCCTTTGGGGTTCTGAGGACTTGTAGGGTAGTACTTACTGGCTAGAGTAGAGGAAATGGATTCTATTTGAATATCTGTCTAGAGGCTTTGCCCCACAGGTCCTGGTTGTCCTTGATGGGCTGCAGCTGTGAGCATTGAAGAGAACTGGGATAAAAGGGGGCGGCGTAGCCATTCAGGGAGAGCCTTGAAGGAGCCCTGAACTGGGAAAGAACAGCATGCAGAAGAAAGCGTCTGTGCTGTGAAGATCTGCAGCCATAAGAACACACCGAGGAGGTATGGACTTTAGCAATCTGAGAACAGCATGATGGGACTCTAGAGAAATAGAACAACAACAAGTGGCAGCTTTAGATTTGGAGCAATCCAGCAAAGCTTGCAAATTTCTTGCTGGGCACCACCCTCTTGGTCAGGGCGAGTGGCCAGAAATGGAGGCCATTTTCCATGGGGAAAACGAAGTCATTGGCCCAGGCTCTGGGTGTCAGATGACTGGTGGCATCTGGGGCTGTAAGGACTTGCAGGGTCCTAGTTGCTGGCAGCTTTCGTTCTGGAAGGATCCAGCAGAGTTTGTAGATTCCTGGCTTGGCACTGCCCTGCCTGCCAGGCAGAGTGGCCACAAATGAAGGCCATTTTCCATGGGAAAAACGAAGTCCTTTCCCCAGGGTCTCAGGAATATGTTCAAGGTGGCGTTTGAGGCTCTAAGTACTTCCAGGGCCCTAGTTGCTGCCAGCTTTTCTTTTGGAAAAATCCAGCAACGATTGCATCATTCTAGCTAGGCTCCCACTTTCTGCCAGGGTGAGTGGCTGCCAAGGGAGGCCATTTGCCATGGGAAAAAGAAGTCCTTTCCCCAGGGTCTGGGTGTCAGATGAAAGGTGGCCTTTGGGGTTCTGAGGACTTGTAGGGTAGTACTTACTGGCTAGAGTAGAGGAAATGGATTCTATTTGAATATCTGTCCCACAGGTCCTGGTTGTCCTTGATGGGCTGCAGCTGTGAGCATTGAAGAGAACTGGGATAAAAGGGGGCGGCGTAGCCATTCAGGGAGAGCCTTGAAGGAGCCCTGAACTGGGAAAGAACAGCATGCAGAAGAAAGCGTCTGTGCTGTGAAGATCTGCAGCCATAAGAACACACCGAGGAGGTATGGACTTTAGCAATCTGAGAACAGCATGATGGGACTCTAGAGAAATAGAAGAACAACAAGTGGTAGCTTTAGATTTGGAGCAATCCAGCAAAGCTTGCAAATTTCTTGCTGGGCACCACCCTCTTGGTCAGGGCGAGTGGCCAGAAATGGAGGCCATTTTCCATGGGGAAAACGAAGTCATTGGCCCAGGCTCTGGGTGTCAGATGACTGGTGGCATCTGGGGCTCTAAGGACTTGCAGGGTCCTAGTTGCTGGCAGCTTTCGTTCTGGAAGGATCCAGCAGAGTTTGTAGATTCCTGGCTTGGCACTGCCCTGCCTGCCAGGCAGAGTGGCCACAAATGAAGGCCATTTTCCATGGGAAAAACGAAGTCCTTTCCCCAGGGTCTCAGGAATATGTTCAAGGTGGCGTTTGAGGCTCTAAGTACTTCCAGGGCCCTAGTTGCTGCCAGCTTTTCTTTTGGAAAAATCCAGCAACGATTGCATCATTCTAGCTAGGCTCCCACTTTCTGCCAGGGTGAGTGGCTGCCAAGGGAGGCCATTTGCCATGGGAAAAAGAAGTCCTTTCCCCAGGGTCTGGGTGTCAGATGAAAGGTGGCCTTTGGGGTTCTGAGGACTTGTAGGGTAGTACTTACTGGCTAGAGTAGAGGAAATGGATTCTATTTGAATATCTGTCTAGAGGCTTTGCCCCACAGGTCCTGGTTGTCCTTGATGGGCTGCAGCTGTGAGCATTGAAGAGAACTGGGATAAAAGGGGGCGGCGTAGCCATTCAGGGAGAGCCTTGAAGGAGCCCTGAACTGGGAAAGAACAGCATGCAGAAGAAAGCGTCTGTGCTGTGAAGATCTGCAGCCATAAGAACACACCGAGGAGGTATGGACTTTAGCAATCTGAGAACAGCATGATGGGACTCTAGAGAAATAGAACAACAACAAGTGGTAGCTTTCGATTTGGAGCAATCCAGCAAAGCTTGCAAATTTCTTGCTGGGCACCACCCTCTTGGTCAGGGCGAGTGGCCAGAAATGGAGGCCATTTTCCATGGGGAAAACGAAGTCATTGGCCCAGGCTCTGGGTGTCAGATGACTGGTGGCATCTGGGGCTCTAAGGACTTGCAGGGTCCTAGTTGCTGGCAGCTTTCGTTCTGGAAGGATCCAGCAGAGTTTGTAGATTCCTGGCTTGGCACTGCCCTGCCTGCCAGGCCAAGTGGCCACAAATGAAGGCCATTTTCCATGGGAAAAACGAAGTCCTTTCCCCAGGGTCTCAGGAATATGTTCAAGGTGGCGTTTGAGGCTCTAAGTACTTCCAGGGCCCTAGTTGCTGCCAGCTTTTCTTTTGGAAAAATCCAGCAACGATTGCATCATTCTAGCTAGGCTCCCACTTTCTGCCAGGGTGAGTGGCTGCCAAGGGAGGCCATTTGCCATGGGAAAAAGAAGTCCTTTCCCCAGGGTCTGGGTGTCAGATGAAAGGTGGCCTTTGGGGTTCTGAGGACTTGTAGGGTAGTACTTACTGGCTAGAGTAGAGGAAATGGATTCTATTTGAATATCTGTCTAGAGGCTTTGCCCCACAGGTCCTGGTTGTCCTTGATGGGCTGCAGCTGTGAGCATTGAAGAGAACTGGGATAAAAGGGGGCGGCGTAGCCATTCAGGGAGAGCCTTGAAGGAGCCCTGAACTGGGAAAGAACAGCATGCAGAAGAAAGCGTCTGTGCTGTGAAGATCTGCAGCCATAAGAACACACCGAGGAGGTATGGACTTTAGCAATCTGAGAACAGCATGATGGGACTCTAGAGAAATAGAAGAACAACAAGTGGTAGCTTTAGATTTGGAGCAATCCAGCAAAGCTTGCAAATTTCTTGCTGGGCACCACCCTCTTGGTCAGGGCGAGTGGCCAGAAATGGAGGCCATTTTCCATGGGGAAAACGAAGTCATTGGCCCAGGCTCTGGGTGTCAGATGACTGGTGGCATCTGGGGCTCTAAGGACTTGCAGGGTCCTAGTTGCTGGCAGCTTTCGTTCTGGAAGGATCCAGCAGAGTTTGTAGATTCCTGGCTTGGCACTGCCCTGCCTGCCAGGCAGAGTGGCCACAAATGAAGGCCATTTTCCATGGGAAAAACGAAGTCCTTTCCCCAGGGTCTCAGGAATATGTTCAAGGTGGCGTTTGAGGCTCTAAGTACTTCCAGGGCCCTAGTTGCTGCCAGCTTTTCTTTTGGAAAAATCCAGCAACGATTGCATCATTCTAGCTAGGCTCCCACTTTCTGCCAGGGTGAGTGGCTGCCAAGGGAGGCCATTTGCCATGGGAAAAAGAAGTCCTTTCCCCAGGGTCTGGGTGTCAGATGAAAGGTGGCCTTTGGGGTTCTGAGGACTTGTAGGGTAGTACTTACTGGCTAGAGTAGAGGAAATGGATTCTATTTGAATATCTGTCCCACAGGTCCTGGTTGTCCTTGATGGGCTGCAGCTGTGAGCATTGAAGAGAACTGGGATAAAAGGGGGCGGCGTAGCCATTCAGGGAGAGCCTTGAAGGAGCCCTGAACTGGGAAAGAACAGCATGCAGAAGAAAGCGTCTGTGCTGTGAAGATCTGCAGCCATAAGAACACACCGAGGAGGTATGGACTTTAGCAATCTGAGAACAGCATGATGGGACTCTAGAGAAATAGAACAACAACAAGTGGTAGCTTTAGATTTGGAGCAATCCAGCAAAGCTTGCAAATTTCTTGCTGGGCACCACCCTCTTGGTCAGGGTGAGAGGCCAGAAATGGAGGCCATTTTCCATGGGGAAAACAAAGTCATTGGCCCAGGCTCTGGGTGTCAGATGAAAGGTGGCGTCTGGGGCTCTAAGGACTTGCAGGGTCCTAGTTGCTGGCAGCTTTCGTTCTGGAAGGATCCAGCATAGTTTGTAGATTCCTGGCTTGGCACTGCCCTGCCTGCCAGGCCAAGTGGCCACAAATGAAGGCCATTTCCCATGGGAAAAACGAAGTCCTTTCCCCAGGGTCTCAGGAATATGTTCAAGGTGGCGTTTGAGGCTCTAAGTACTTCCAGGGCCCTAGTTGCTGCCAGCTTTTCTTTTGGAAAAATCCAGCAACGATTGCATCATTCTAGCTAGGCTCCCACTTTCTGCCAGGGTGAGTGGCTGCCAAGGGAGGCCATTTGCCATGGGAAAAAGAAGTCCTTTCCCCAGGGTCTGGGTGTCAGATGAAAGGTGGCCTTTGGGGTTCTGAGGACTTGTAGGGTAGTACTTACTGGCTAGAGTAGAGGAAATGGATTCTATTTGAATATCTGTCTAGAGGCTTTGCCCCACAGGTCCTGGTTGTCCTTGATGGGCTGCAGCTGTGAGCATTGAAGAGAACTGGGATAAAAGGGGGCGGCGTAGCCATTCAGGGAGAGCCTTGAAGGAGCCCTGAACTGGGAAAGAACAGCATGCAGAAGAAAGCGTCTGTGCTGTGAAGATCTGCAGCCATAAGAACACACCGAGGAGGTATGGACTTTAGCAATCTGAGAACAGCATGATGGGACTCTAGAGAAATAGAACAACAACAAGTGGCAGCTTTAGATTTGGAGCAATCCAGCAAAGCTTGCAAATTTCTTGCTGGGCACCACCCTCTTGGTCAGGGCGAGTGGCCAGAAATGGAGGCCATTTTCCATGGGGAAAACGAAGTCATTGGCCCAGGCTCTGGGTGTCAGATGACTGGTGGCATCTGGGGCTGTAAGGACTTGCAGGGTCCTAGTTGCTGGCAGCTTTCGTTCTGGAAGGATCCAGCAGAGTTTGTAGATTCCTGGCTTGGCACTGCCCTGCCTGCCAGGCAGAGTGGCCACAAATGAAGGCCATTTTCCATGGGAAAAACGAAGTCCTTTCCCCAGGGTCTCAGGAATATGTTCAAGGTGGCGTTTGAGGCTCTAAGTACTTCCAGGGCCCTAGTTGCTGCCAGCTTTTCTTTTGGAAAAATCCAGCAACGATTGCATCATTCTAGCTAGGCTCCCACTTTCTGCCAGGGTGAGTGGCTGCCAAGGGAGGCCATTTGCCATGGGAAAAAGAAGTCCTTTCCCCAGGGTCTGGGTGTCAGATGAAAGGTGGCCTTTGGGGTTCTGAGGACTTGTAGGGTAGTACTTACTGGCTAGAGTAGAGGAAATGGATTCTATTTGAATATCTGTCCCACAGGTCCTGGTTGTCCTTGATGGGCTGCAGCTGTGAGCATTGAAGAGAACTGGGATAAAAGGGGGCGGCGTAGCCATTCAGGGAGAGCCTTGAAGGAGCCCTGAACTGGGAAAGAACAGCATGCAGAAGAAAGCGTCTGTGCTGTGAAGATCTGCAGCCATAAGAACACACCGAGGAGGTATGGACTTTAGCAATCTGAGAACAGCATGATGGGACTCTAGAGAAATAGAACAACAACAAGTGGTAGCTTTAGATTTGGAGCAATCCAGCAAAGCTTGCAAATTTCTTGCTGGGCACCACCCTCTTGGTCAGGGTGAGAGGCCAGAAATGGAGGCCATTTTCCATGGGGAAAACGAAGTCATTGGCCCAGGCTCTGGGTGTCAGATGAAAGGTGGCGTCTGGGGCTCTAAGGACTTGCAGGGTCCTAGTTGCTGGCAGCTTTCGTTCTGGAAGGATCCAGCATAGTTTGTAGATTCCTGGCTTGGCACTGCCCTGCCTGCCAGGCCAAGTGGCCACAAATGAAGGCCATTTTCCATGGGAAAAACGAAGTCCTTTCCCCAGGGTCTCAGGAATATGTTCAAGGTGGCGTTTGAGGCTCTAAGTACTTCCAGGGCCCTAGTTGCTGCCAGCTTTTCTTTTGGAAAAATCCAGCAACGATTGCATCATTCTAGCTAGGCTCCCACTTTCTGCCAGGGTGAGTGGCTGCCAAGGGAGGCCATTTGCCATGGGAAAAAGAAGTCCTTTCCCCAGGGTCTGGGTGTCAGATGAAAGGTGGCCTTTGGGGTTCTGAGGACTTGTAGGGTAGTACTTACTGGCTAGAGTAGAGGAAATGGATTCTATTTGAATATCTGTCCCACAGGTCCTGGTTGTCCTTGATGGGCTGCAGCTGTGAGCATTGAAGAGAACTGGGATAAAAGGGGGCGGCGTAGCCATTCAGGGAGAGCCTTGAAGGAGCCCTGAACTGGGAAAGAACAGCATGCAGAAGAAAGCGTCTGTGCTGTGAAGATCTGCAGCCATAAGAACACACCGAGGAGGTATGGACTTTAGCAATCTGAGAACAGCATGATGGGACTCTAGAGAAATAGAACAACAACAAGTGGTAGCTTTAGATTTGGAGCAATCCAGCAAAGCTTGCAAATTTCTTGCTGGGCACCACCCTCTTGGTCAGGGTGAGAGGCCAGAAATGGAGGCCATTTTCCATGGGGAAAACGAAGTCATTGGCCCAGGCTCTGGGTGTCAGATGAAAGGTGGCGTCTGGGGCTCTAAGGACTTGCAGGGTCCTAGTTGCTGGCAGCTTTCGTTCTGGAAGGATCCAGCATAGTTTGTAGATTCCTGGCTTGGCACTGCCCTGCCTGCCAGGCCAAGTGGCCACAAATGAAGGCCATTTTCCATGGGAAAAACGAAGTCCTTTCCCCAGGGTCTCAGGAATATGTTCAAGGTGGCGTTTGAGGCTCTAAGTACTTCCAGGGCCCTAGTTGCTGCCAGCTTTTCTTTTGGAAAAATCCAGCAACGATTGCATCATTCTAGCTAGGCTCCCACTTTCTGCCAGGGTGAGTGGCTGCCAAGGGAGGCCATTTGCCATGGGAAAAAGAAGTCCTTTCCCCAGGGTCTGGGTGTCAGATGAAAGGTGGCCTTTGGGGTTCTGAGGACTTGTAGGGTAGTACTTACTGGCTAGAGTAGAGGAAATGGATTCTATTTGAATATCTGTCCCACAGGTCCTGGTTGTCCTTGATGGGCTGCAGCTGTGAGCATTGAAGAGAACTGGGATAAAAGGGGGCGGCGTAGCCATTCAGGGAGAGCCTTGAAGGAGCCCTGAACTGGGAAAGAACAGCATGCAGAAGAAAGCGTCTGTGCTGTGAAGATCTGCAGCCATAAGAACACACCGAGGAGGTATGGACTTTAGCAATCTGAGAACAGCATGATGGGACTCTAGAGAAATAGAACAACAACAAGTGGCAGCTTTCGATTTGGAGCAATCCAGCAAAGCTTGCAAATTTCTTGCTGGGCACCACCCTCTTGGTCAGGGCGAGTGGCCAGAAATGGAGGCCATTTTCCATGGGGAAAACGAAGTCATTGGCCCAGGCTCTGGGTGTCAGATGACTGGTGGCATCTGGGGCTCTAAGGACTTGCAGGGTCCTAGTTGCTGGCAGCTTTCGTTCTGGAAGGATCCAGCAGAGTTTGTAGATTCCTGGCTTGGCACTGCCCTGCCTGCCAGGCCAAGTGGCCACAAATGAAGGCCATTTTCCATGGGAAAAACGAAGTCCTTTCCCCAGGGTCTCAGTAATATGTTCAAGGTGGCGTTTGAGGCTCTAAGTACTTCCAGGGCCCTAGTTGCTGCCAGCTTTTCTTTTGGAAAAATCCAGCAACGATTGCATCATTCTAGCTAGGCTCCCACTTTCTGCCAGGGTGAGTGGCTGCCAAGGGAGGCCATTTGCCATGGGAAAAAGAAGTCCTTTCCCCAGGGTCTGGGTGTCAGATGAAAGGTGGCCTTTGGGGTTCTGAGGACTTGTAGGGTAGTACTTACTGGCTAGAGTAGAGGAAATGGATTCTATTTGAATATCTGTCCCACAGGTCCTGGTTGTCCTTGATGGGCTGCAGCTGTGAGCATTGAAGAGAACTGGGATAAAAGGGGGCGGCGTAGCCATTCAGGGAGAGCCTTGAAGGAGCCCTGAACTGGGAAAGAACAGCATGCAGAAGAAAGCGTCTGTGCTGTGAAGATCTGCAGCCATAAGAACACACCGAGGAGGTATGGACTTTAGCAATCTGAGAACAGCATTATGGGACTCTAGAGAAATAGAACAACAACAAGTGGCAGCTTTCGATTTGGAGCAATCCAGCAAAGCTTGCAAATTTCTTGCTGGGCACCACCCTCTTGGTCAGGGTGAGAGGCCAGAAATGGAGGCCATTTTCCATGGGGAAAACGAAGTCATTGGCCCAGGCTCTGGGTGTCAGATGAAAGGTGGCGTCTGGGGCTCTAAGGACTTGCAGGGTCCTAGTTGCTGGCAGCTTTCGTTCTGGAAGGATCCAGCATAGTTTGTAGATTCCTGGCTTGGCACTGCCCTGCCTGCCAGGCCAAGTGGCCACAAATGAAGGCCATTTCCCATGGGAAAAACGAAGTCCTTTCCCCAGGGTCTCAGGAATATGTTCAAGGTGGCGTTTGAGGCTCTAAGTACTTCCAGGGCCCTAGTTGCTGCCAGCTTTTCTTTTGGAAAAATCCAGCAACGATTGCATCATTCTAGCTAGGCTCCCACTTTCTGCCAGGGTGAGTGGCTGCCAAGGGAGGCCATTTGCCATGGGAAAAAGAAGTCCTTTCCCCAGGGTCTGGGTGTCAGATGAAAGGTGGCCTTTGGGGTTCTGAGGACTTGTAGGGTAGTACTTACTGGCTAGAGTAGAGGAAATGGATTCTATTTGAATATCTGTCCCACAGGTCCTGGTTGTCCTTGATGGGCTGCAGCTGTGAGCATTGAAGAGAACTGGGATAAAAGGGGGCGGCGTAGCCATTCAGGGAGAGCCTTGAAGGAGCCCTGAACTGGGAAAGAACAGCATGCAGAAGAAAGCGTCTGTGCTGTGAAGATCTGCAGCCATAAGAACACACCGAGGAGGTATGGACTTTAGCAATCTGAGAACAGCATGATGGGACTCTAGAGAAATAGAACAACAACAAGTGGCAGCTTTCGATTTGGAGCAATCCAGCAAAGCTTGCAAATTTCTTGCTGGGCACCACCCTCTTGGTCAGGGCGAGTGGCCAGAAATGGAGGCCATTTTCCATGGGGAAAACGAAGTCATTGGCCCAGGCTCTGGGTGTCAGATGACTGGTGGCATCTGGGGCTCTAAGGACTTGCAGGGTCCTAGTTGCTGGCAGCTTTCGTTCTGGAAGGATCCAGCAGAGTTTGTAGATTCCTGGCTTGGCACTGCCCTGCCTGCCAGGCCAAGTGGCCAGAAATGAAGGCCATTTTCCATGGGAAAAACGAAGTCCTTTCCCCAGGGTCTCAGTAATATGTTCAAGGTGGCGTTTGAGGCTCTAAGTACTTCCAGGGCCCTAGTTGCTGCCAGCTTTTCTTTTGGAAAAATCCAGCAACGATTGCATCATTCTAGCTAGGCTCCCACTTTCTGCCAGGGTGAGTGGCTGCCAAGGGAGGCCATTTGCCATGGGAAAAAGAAGTCCTTTCCCCAGGGTCTGGGTGTCAGATGAAAGGTGGCCTTTGGGGTTCTGAGGACTTGTAGGGTAGTACTTACTGGCTAGAGTAGAGGAAATGGATTCTATTTGAATATCTGTCCCACAGGTCCTGGTTGTCCTTGATGGGCTGCAGCTGTGAGCATTGAAGAGAACTGGGATAAAAGGGGGCGGCGTAGCCATTCAGGGAGAGCCTTGAAGGAGCCCTGAACTGGGAAAGAACAGCATGCAGAAGAAAGCGTCTGTGCTGTGAAGATCTGCAGCCATAAGAACACACCGAGGAGGTATGGACTTTAGCAATCTGAGAACAGCATGATGGGACTCTAGAGAAATAGAACAACAACAAGTGGTAGCTTTAGATTTGGAGCAATCCAGCAAAGCTTGCAAATTTCTTGCTGGGCACCACCCTCTTGGTCAGGGTGAGAGGCCAGAAATGGAGGCCATTTTCCATGGGGAAAACGAAGTCATTGGCCCAGGCTCTGGGTGTCAGATGAAAGGTGGCGTCTGGGGCTCTAAGGACTTGCAGGGTCCTAGTTGCTGGCAGCTTTCGTTCTGGAAGGATCCAGCATAGTTTGTAGATTCCTGGCTTGGCACTGCCCTGCCTGCCAGGCCAAGTGGCCACAAATGAAGGCCATTTCCCATGGGAAAAACGAAGTCCTTTCCCC
The DNA here is from genome assembly GCF_051311805.1 of Agelaius phoeniceus. NCBI lineage: Eukaryota > Metazoa > Chordata > Aves > Passeriformes > Icteridae > Agelaius > Agelaius phoeniceus. Next base: position 42,265 of record NW_027509930.1, read on the forward strand.
AGGGTCTCAGGAATATGTTCAAGGTGGCGTTTGAGGCTCTAAGTACTTCCAGGGCCCTAGTTGCTGCCAGCTTTTCTTTTGGAAAAATCCAGCAACGATTGCATCATTCTAGCTAGGCTCCCACTTTCTGCCAGGGTGAGTGGCTGCCAAGGGAGGCCATTTGCCATGGGAAAAAGAAGTCCTTTCCCCAGGGTCTGGGTGTCAGATGAAAGGTGGCCTTTGGGGTTCTGAGGACTTGTAGGGTAGTACTTACTGGCTAGAGTAGAGGAAATGGATTCTATTTGAATATCTGTCCCACAGGTCCTGGTTGTCCTTGATGGGCTGCAGCTGTGAGCATTGAAGAGAACTGGGATAAAAGGGGGCGGCGTAGCCATTCAGGGAGAGCCTTGAAGGAGCCCTGAACTGGGAAAGAACAGCATGCAGAAGAAAGCGTCTGTGCTGTGAAGATCTGCAGCCATAAGAACACACCGAGGAGGTATGGACTTTAGCAATCTGAGAACAGCATGATGGGACTCTAGAGAAATAGAACAACAACAAGTGGCAGCTTTCGATTTGGAGCAATCCAGCAAAGCTTGCAAATTTCTTGCTGGGCACCACCCTCTTGGTCAGGGCGAGTGGCCAGAAATGGAGGCCATTTTCCATGGGGAAAACGAAGTCATTGGCCCAGGCTCTGGGTGTCAGATGACTGGTGGCATCTGGGGCTCTAAGGACTTGCAGGGTCCTAGTTGCTGGCAGCTTTCGTTCTGGAAGGATCCAGCAGAGTTTGTAGATTCCTGGCTTGGCACTGCCCTGCCTGCCAGGCAGAGTGGCCACAAATGAAGGCCATTTTCCATGGGAAAAACGAAGTCCTTTCCCCAGGGTCTCAGGAATATGTTCAAGGTGGCGTTTGAGGCTCTAAGTACTTCCAGGGCCCTAGTTGCTGCCAGCTTTTCTTTTGGAAAAATCCAGCAACGATTGCATCATTCTAGCTAGGCTCCCACTTTCTGCCAGGGTGAGTGGCTGCCAAGGGAGGCCATTTGCCATGGGAAAAAGAAGTCCTTTCCCCAGGGTCTGGGTGTCAGATGAAAGGTGGCCTTTGGGGTTCTGAGGACTTGTAGGGTAGTACTTACTGGCTAGAGTAGAGGAAATGGATTCTATTTGAATATCTGTCTAGAGGCTTTGCCCCACAGGTCCTGGTTGTCCTTGATGGGCTGCAGCTGTGAGCATTGAAGAGAACTGGGATAAAAGGGGGCGGCGTAGCCATTCAGGGAGAGCCTTGAAGGAGCCCTGAACTGGGAAAGAACAGCATGCAGAAGAAAGCGTCTGTGCTGTGAAGATCTGCAGCCATAAGAACACACCGAGGAGGTATGGACTTTAGCAATCTGAGAACAGCATTATGGGACTCTAGAGAAATAGAACAACAACAAGTGGCAGCTTTCGATTTGGAGCAATCCAGCAAAGCTTGCAAATTTCTTGCTGGGCACCACCCTCTTGGTCAGGGCGAGTGGCCAGAAATGGAGGCCATTTTCCATGGGGAAAACGAAGTCATTGGCCCAGGCTCTGGGTGTCAGATGAAAGGTGGCGTCTGGGGCTCTAAGGACTTGCAGGGTCCTAGTTGCTGGCAGCTTTCGTTCTGGAAGGATCCAGCACAGTTTGTAGATTCCTGGCTTGGCACTGCCCTGCCTGCCAGGCCAAGTGGCCACAAATGAAGGCCATTTCCCATGGGAAAAACGAAGTCCTTTCCCCAGGGTCTCAGGAATATGTTCAAGGTGGCGTTTGAGGCTCTAAGTACTTCCAGGGCCCTAGTTGCTGCCAGCTTTTCTTTTGGAAAAATCCAGCAACGATTGCATCATTCTAGCTAGGCTCCCACTTTCTGCCAGGGTGAGTGGCTGCCAAGGGAGGCCATTTGCCATGGGAAAAAGAAGTCCTTTCCCCAGGGTCTGGGTGTCAGATGAAAGGTGGCCTTTGGGGTTCTGAGGACTTGTAGGGTAGTACTTACTGGCTAGAGTAGAGGAAATGGATTCTATTTGAATATCTGTCCCACAGGTCCTGGTTGTCCTTGATGGGCTGCAGCTGTGAGCATTGAAGAGAACTGGGATAAAAGGGGGCGGCGTAGCCATTCAGGGAGAGCCTTGAAGGAGCCCTGAACTGGGAAAGAACAGCATGCAGAAGAAAGCGTCTGTGCTGTGAAGATCTGCAGCCATAAGAACACACCGAGGAGGTATGGACTTTAGCAATCTGAGAACAGCATGATGGGACTCTAGAGAAATAGAACAACAACAAGTGGTAGCTTTCGATTTGGAGCAATCCAGCAAAGCTTGCAAATTTCTTGCTGGGCACCACCCTCTTGGTCAGGGCGAGTGGCCAGAAATGGAGGCCATTTTCCATGGGGAAAACGAAGTCATTGGCCCAGGCTCTGGGTGTCAGATGACTGGTGGCATCTGGGGCTGTAAGGACTTGCAGGGTCCTAGTTGCTGGCAGCTTTCGTTCTGGAAGGATCCAGCAGAGTTTGTAGATTCCTGGCTTGGCACTGCCCTGCCTGCCAGGCAGAGTGGCCACAAATGAAGGCCATTTTCCATGGGAAAAACGAAGTCCTTTCCCCAGGGTCTCAGGAATATGTTCAAGGTGGCGTTTGAGGCTCTAAGTACTTCCAGGGCCCTAGTTGCTGCCAGCTTTTCTTTTGGAAAAATCCAGCAACGATTGCATCATTCTAGCTAGGCTCCCACTTTCTGCCAGGGTGAGTGGCTGCCAAGGGAGGCCATTTGCCATGGGAAAAAGAAGTCCTTTCCCCAGGGTCTGGGTGTCAGATGAAAGGTGGCCTTTGGGGTTCTGAGGACTTGTAGGGTAGTACTTACTGGCTAGAGTAGAGGAAATGGATTCTATTTGAATATCTGTCCCACAGGTCCTGGTTGTCCTTGATGGGCTGCAGCTGTGAGCATTGAAGAGAACTGGGATAAAAGGGGGCGGCGTAGCCATTCAGGGAGAGCCTTGAAGGAGCCCTGAACTGGGAAAGAACAGCATGCAGAAGAAAGCGTCTGTGCTGTGAAGATCTGCAGCCATAAGAACACACCGAGGAGGTATGGACTTTAGCAATCTGAGAACAGCATGATGGGACTCTAGAGAAATAGAACAACAACAAGTGGTAGCTTTAGATTTGGAGCAATCCAGCAAAGCTTGCAAATTTCTTGCTGGGCACCACCCTCTTGGTCAGGGCGAGTGGCCAGAAATGGAGGCCATTTTCCATGGGGAAAACGAAGTCATTGGCCCAGGCTCTGGGTGTCAGATGACTGGTGGCATCTGGGGCTGTAAGGACTTGCAGGGTCCTAGTTGCTGGCAGCTTTCGTTCTGGAAGGATCCAGCATAGTTTGTAGATTCCTGGCTTGGCACTGCCCTGCCTGCCAGGCCAAGTGGCCACAAATGAAGGCCATTTCCCATGGGAAAAACGAAGTCCTTTCCCCAGGGTCTCAGGAATATGTTCAAGGTGGCGTTTGAGGCTCTAAGTACTTCCAGGGCCCTAGTTGCTGCCAGCTTTTCTTTTGGAAAAATCCAGCAACGATTGCATCATTCTAGCTAGGCTCCCACTTTCTGCCAGGGTGAGTGGCTGCCAAGGGAGGCCATTTGCCATGGGAAAAAGAAGTCCTTTCCCCAGGGTCTGGGTGTCAGATGAAAGGTGGCCTTTGGGGTTCTGAGGACTTGTAGGGTACTACTTACTGGCTAGAGTAGAGGAAATGGATTCTATTTGAATATCTGTCCCACAGGTCCTGGTTGTCCTTGATGGGCTGCAGCTGTGAGCATTGAAGAGAACTGGGATAAAAGGGGGCGGCGTAGCCATTCAGGGAGAGCCTTGAAGGAGCCCTGAACTGGGAAAGAACAGCATGCAGAAGAAAGCGTCTGTGCTGTGAAGATCTGCAGCCATAAGAACACACCGAGGAGGTATGGACTTTAGCAATCTGAGAACAGCATGATGGGACTCTAGAGAAATAGAACAACAACAAGTGGTAGCTTTAGATTTGGAGCAATCCAGCAAAGCTTGCAAATTTCTTGCTGGGCACCACCCTCTTGGTCAGGGCGAGTGGCCAGAAATGGAGGCCATTTTCCATGGGGAAAACGAAGTCATTGGCCCAGGCTCTGGGTGTCAGATGACTGGTGGCATCTGGGGCTCTAAGGACTTGCAGGGTCCTAGTTGCTGGCAGCTTTCGTTCTGGAAGGATCCAGCACAGTTTGTAGATTCCTGGCTTGGCACTGCCCTGCCTGCCAGGCAGAGTGGCCACAAATGAAGGCCATTTTCCATGGGAAAAACGAAGTCCTTTCCCCAGGGTCTCAGGAATATGTTCAAGGTGGCGTTTGAGGCTCTAAGTACTTCCAGGGCCCTAGTTGCTGCCAGCTTTTCTTTTGGAAAAATCCAGCAACGATTGCATCATTCTAGCTAGGCTCCCACTTTCTGCCAGGGTGAGTGGCTGCCAAGGGAGGCCATTTGCCATGGGAAAAAGAAGTCCTTTCCCCAGGGTCTGGGTGTCAGATGAAAGGTGGCCTTTGGGGTTCTGAGGACTTGTAGGGTAGTACTTACTGGCTAGAGTAGAGGAAATGGATTCTATTTGAATATCTGTCTAGAGGCTTTGCCCCACAGGTCCTGGTTGTCCTTGATGGGCTGCAGCTGTGAGCATTGAAGAGAACTGGGATAAAAGGGGGCGGCGTAGCCATTCAGGGAGAGCCTTGAAGGAGCCCTGAACTGGGAAAGAACAGCATGCAGAAGAAAGCGTCTGTGCTGTGAAGATCTGCAGCCATAAGAACACACCGAGGAGGTATGGACTTTAGCAATCTGAGAACAGCATGATGGGACTCTAGAGAAATAGAACAACAACAAGTGGTAGCTTTCGATTTGGAGCAATCCAGCAAAGCTTGCAAATTTCTTGCTGGGCACCACCCTCTTGGTCAGGGCGAGTGGCCAGAAATGGAGGCCATTTTCCATGGGGAAAACGAAGTCATTGGCCCAGGCTCTGGGTGTCAGATGACTGGTGGCATCTGGGGCTCTAAGGACTTGCAGGGTCCTAGTTGCTGGCAGCTTTCGTTCTGGAAGGATCCAGCAGAGTTTGTAGATTCCTGGCTTGGCACTGCCCTGCCTGCCAGGCCAAGTGGCCACAAATGAAGGCCATTTTCCATGGGAAAAACGAAGTCCTTTCCCCAGGGTCTCAGTAATATGTTCAAGGTGGCGTTTGAGGCTCTAAGTACTTCCAGGGCCCTAGTTGCTGCCAGCTTTTCTTTTGGAAAAATCCAGCAACGATTGCATCATTCTAGCTAGGCTCCCACTTTCTGCCAGGGTGAGTGGCTGCCAAGGGAGGCCATTTGCCATGGGAAAAAGAAGTCCTTTCCCCAGGGTCTGGGTGTCAGATGAAAGGTGGCCTTTGGGGTTCTGAGGACTTGTAGGGTAGTACTTACTGGCTAGAGTAGAGGAAATGGATTCTATTTGAATATCTGTCTAGAGGCTTTGCCCCACAGGTCCTGGTTGTCCTTGATGGGCTGCAGCTGTGAGCATTGAAGAGAACTGGGATAAAAGGGGGCGGCGTAGCCATTCAGGGAGAGCCTTGAAGGAGCCCTGAACTGGGAAAGAACAGCATGCAGAAGAAAGCGTCTGTGCTGTGAAGATCTGCAGCCATAAGAACACACCGAGGAGGTATGGACTTTAGCAATCTGAGAACAGCATGATGGGACTCTAGAGAAATAGAAGAACAACAAGTGGTAGCTTTAGATTTGGAGCAATCCAGCAAAGCTTGCAAATTTCTTGCTGGGCACCACCCTCTTGGTCAGGGCGAGTGGCCAGAAATGGAGGCCATTTTCCATGGGGAAAACGAAGTCATTGGCCCAGGCTCTGGGTGTCAGATGACTGGTGGCATCTGGGGCTGTAAGGACTTGCAGGGTCCTAGTTGCTGGCAGCTTTCGTTCTGGAAGGATCCAGCAGAGTTTGTAGATTCCTGGCTTGGCACTGCCCTGCCTGCCAGGCAGAGTGGCCACAAATGAAGGCCATTTTCCATGGGAAAAACGAAGTCCTTTCCCCAGGGTCTCAGGAATATGTTCAAGGTGGCGTTTGAGGCTCTAAGTACTTCCAGGGCCCTAGTTGCTGCCAGCTTTTCTTTTGGAAAAATCCAGCAACGATTGCATCATTCTAGCTAGGCTCCCACTTTCTGCCAGGGTGAGTGGCTGCCAAGGGAGGCCATTTGCCATGGGAAAAAGAAGTCCTTTCCCCAGGGTCTGGGTGTCAGATGAAAGGTGGCCTTTGGGGTTCTGAGGACTTGTAGGGTAGTACTTACTGGCTAGAGTAGAGGAAATGGATTCTATTTGAATATCTGTCCCACAGGTCCTGGTTGTCCTTGATGGGCTGCAGCTGTGAGCATTGAAGAGAACTGGGATAAAAGGGGGCGGCGTAGCCATTCAGGGAGAGCCTTGAAGGAGCCCTGAACTGGGAAAGAACAGCATGCAGAAGAAAGCGTCTGTGCTGTGAAGATCTGCAGCCATAAGAACACACCGAGGAGGTATGGACTTTAGCAATCTGAGAACAGCATGATGGGACTCTAGAGAAATAGAACAACAACAAGTGGTAGCTTTAGATTTGGAGCAATCCAGCAAAGCTTGCAAATTTCTTGCTGGGCACCACCCTCTTGGTCAGGGCGAGTGGCCAGAAATGGAGGCCATTTTCCATGGGGAAAACGAAGTCATTGGCCCAGGCTCTGGGTGTCAGATGACTGGTGGCATCTGGGGCTGTAAGGACTTGCAGGGTCCTAGTTGCTGGCAGCTTTCGTTCTGGAAGGATCCAGCATAGTTTGTAGATTCCTGGCTTGGCACTGCCCTGCCTGCCAGGCCAAGTGGCCACAAATGAAGGCCATTTCCCATGGGAAAAACGAAGTCCTTTCCCCAGGGTCTCAGGAATATGTTCAAGGTGGCGTTTGAGGCTCTAAGTACTTCCAGGGCCCTAGTTGCTGCCAGCTTTTCTTTTGGAAAAATCCAGCAACGATTGCATCATTCTAGCTAGGCTCCCACTTTCTGCCAGGGTGAGTGGCTGCCAAGGGAGGCCATTTGCCATGGGAAAAAGAAGTCCTTTCCCCAGGGTCTGGGTGTCAGATGAAAGGTGGCCTTTGGGGTTCTGAGGACTTGTAGGGTACTACTTACTGGCTAGAGTAGAGGAAATGGATTCTATTTGAATATCTGTCCCACAGGTCCTGGTTGTCCTTGATGGGCTGCAGCTGTGAGCATTGAAGAGAACTGGGATAAAAGGGGGCGGCGTAGCCATTCAGGGAGAGCCTTGAAGGAGCCCTGAACTGGGAAAGAACAGCATGCAGAAGAAAGCGTCTGTGCTGTGAAGATCTGCAGCCATAAGAACACACCGAGGAGGTATGGACTTTAGCAATCTGAGAACAGCATGATGGGACTCTAGAGAAATAGAACAACAACAAGTGGTAGCTTTAGATTTGGAGCAATCCAGCAAAGCTTGCAAATTTCTTGCTGGGCACCACCCTCTTGGTCAGGGCGAGTGGCCAGAAATGGAGGCCATTTTCCATGGGGAAAACGAAGTCATTGGCCCAGGCTCTGGGTGTCAGATGACTGGTGGCATCTGGGGCTCTAAGGACTTGCAGGGTCCTAGTTGCTGGCAGCTTTCGTTCTGGAAGGATCCAGCACAGTTTGTAGATTCCTGGCTTGGCACTGCCCTGCCTGCCAGGCAGAGTGGCCACAAATGAAGGCCATTTTCCATGGGAAAAACGAAGTCCTTTCCCCAGGGTCTCAGGAATATGTTCAAGGTGGCGTTTGAGGCTCTAAGTACTTCCAGGGCCCTAGTTGCTGCCAGCTTTTCTTTTGGAAAAATCCAGCAACGATTGCATCATTCTAGCTAGGCTCCCACTTTCTGCCAGGGTGAGTGGCTGCCAAGGGAGGCCATTTGCCATGGGAAAAAGAAGTCCTTTCCCCAGGGTCTGGGTGTCAGATGAAAGGTGGCCTTTGGGGTTCTGAGGACTTGTAGGGTAGTACTTACTGGCTAGAGTAGAGGAAATGGATTCTATTTGAATATCTGTCTAGAGGCTTTGCCCCACAGGTCCTGGTTGTCCTTGATGGGCTGCAGCTGTGAGCATTGAAGAGAACTGGGATAAAAGGGGGCGGCGTAGCCATTCAGGGAGAGCCTTGAAGGAGCCCTGAACTGGGAAAGAACAGCATGCAGAAGAAAGCGTCTGTGCTGTGAAGATCTGCAGCCATAAGAACACACCGAGGAGGTATGGACTTTAGCAATCTGAGAACAGCATGATGGGACTCTAGAGAAATAGAACAACAACAAGTGGTAGCTTTCGATTTGGAGCAATCCAGCAAAGCTTGCAAATTTCTTGCTGGGCACCACCCTCTTGGTCAGGGCGAGTGGCCAGAAATGGAGGCCATTTTCCATGGGGAAAACGAAGTCATTGGCCCAGGCTCTGGGTGTCAGATGACTGGTGGCATCTGGGGCTCTAAGGACTTGCAGGGTCCTAGTTGCTGGCAGCTTTCGTTCTGGAAGGATCCAGCAGAGTTTGTAGATTCCTGGCTTGGCACTGCCCTGCCTGCCAGGCCAAGTGGCCACAAATGAAGGCCATTTTCCATGGGAAAAACGAAGTCCTTTCCCCAGGGTCTCAGTAATATGTTCAAGGTGGCGTTTGAGGCTCTAAGTACTTCCAGGGCCCTAGTTGCTGGCAGCTTTTCTTTTGGAAAAATCCAGCAACGATTGCATCATTCTAGCTAGGCTCCCACTTTCTGCCAGGGTGAGTGGCTGCCAAGGGAGGCCATTTGCCATGGGAAAAAGAAGTCCTTTCCCCAGGGTCTGGGTGTCAGATGAAAGGTGGCCTTTGGGGTTCTGAGGACTTGTAGGGTAGTACTTACTGGCTAGAGTAGAGGAAATGGATTCTATTTGAATATCTGTCTAGAGGCTTTGCCCCACAGGTCCTGGTTGTCCTTGATGGGCTGCAGCTGTGAGCATTGAAGAGAACTGGGATAAAAGGGGGCGGCGTAGCCATTCAGGGAGAGCCTTGAAGGAGCCCTGAACTGGGAAAGAACAGCATGCAGAAGAAAGCGTCTGTGCTGTGAAGATCTGCAGCCATAAGAACACACCGAGGAGGTATGGACTTTAGCAATCTGAGAACAGCATGATGGGACTCTAGAGAAATAGAAGAACAACAAGTGGTAGCTTTAGATTTGGAGCAATCCAGCAAAGCTTGCAAATTTCTTGCTGGGCACCACCCTCTTGGTCAGGGCGAGTGGCCAGAAATGGAGGCCATTTTCCATGGGGAAAACGAAGTCATTGGCCCAGGCTCTGGGTGTCAGATGACTGGTGGCATCTGGGGCTGTAAGGACTTGCAGGGTCCTAGTTGCTGGCAGCTTTCGTTCTGGAAGGATCCAGCAGAGTTTGTAGATTCCTGGCTTGGCACTGCCCTGCCTGCCAGGCAGAGTGGCCACAAATGAAGGCCATTTTCCATGGGAAAAACGAAGTCCTTTCCCCAGGGTCTCAGGAATATGTTCAAGGTGGCGTTTGAGGCTCTAAGTACTTCCAGGGCCCTAGTTGCTGCCAGCTTTTCTTTTGGAAAAATCCAGCAACGATTGCATCATTCTAGCTAGGCTCCCACTTTCTGCCAGGGTGAGTGGCTGCCAAGGGAGGCCATTTGCCATGGGAAAAAGAAGTCCTTTCCCCAGGGTCTGGGTGTCAGATGAAAGGTGGCCTTTGGGGTTCTGAGGACTTGTAGGGTAGTACTTACTGGCTAGAGTAGAGGAAATGGATTCTATTTGAATATCTGTCCCACAGGTCCTGGTTGTCCTTGATGGGCTGCAGCTGTGAGCATTGAAGAGAACTGGGATAAAAGGGGGCGGCGTAGCCATTCAGGGAGAGCCTTGAAGGAGCCCTGAACTGGGAAAGAACAGCATGCAGAAGAAAGCGTCTGTGCTGTGAAGATCTGCAGCCATAAGAACACACCGAGGAGGTATGGACTTTAGCAATCTGAGAACAGCATGATGGGACTCTAGAGAAATAGAACAACAACAAGTGGTAGCTTTCGATTTGGAGCAATCCAGCAAAGCTTGCAAATTTCTTGCTGGGCACCACCCTCTTGGTCAGGGCGAGTGGCCAGAAATGGAGGCCATTTTCCATGGGGAAAACGAAGTCATTGGCCCAGGCTCTGGGTGTCAGATGAAAGGTGGCGTCTGGGGCTCTAAGGACTTGCAGGGTCCTAGTTGCTGGCAGCTTTCGTTCTGGAAGGATCCAGCATAGTTTGTAGATTCCTGGCTTGGCACTGCCCTGCCTGCCAGGCCAAGTGGCCACAAATGAAGGCCATTTCCCATGGGAAAAACGAAGTCCTTTCCCCAGGGTCTCAGGAATATGTTCAAGGTGGCGTTTGAGGCTCTAAGTACTTCCAGGGCCCTAGTTGCTGCCAGCTTTTCTTTTGGAAAAATCCAGCAACGATTGCATCATTCTAGCTAGGCTCCCACTTTCTGCCAGGGTGAGTGGCTGCCAAGGGAGGCCATTTGCCATGGGAAAAAGAAGTCCTTTCCCCAGGGTCTGGGTGTCAGATGAAAGGTGGCCTTTGGGGTTCTGAGGACTTGTAGGGTAGTACTTACTGGCTAGAGTAGAGGAAATGGATTCTATTTGAATATCTGTCCCACAGGTCCTGGTTGTCCTTGATGGGCTGCAGCTGTGAGCATTGAAGAGAACTGGGATAAAAGGGGGCGGCGTAGCCATTCAGGGAGAGCCTTGAAGGAGCCCTGAACTGGGAAAGAACAGCATGCAGAAGAAAGCGTCTGTGCTGTGAAGATCTGCAGCCATAAGAACACACCGAGGAGGTATGGACTTTAGCAATCTGAGAACAGCATGATGGGACTCTAGAGAAATAGAACAACAACAAGTGGCAGCTTTAGATTTGGAGCAATCCAGCAAAGCTTGCAAATTTCTTGCTGGGCACCACCCTCTTGGTCAGGGCGAGTGGCCAGAAATGGAGGCCATTTTCCATGGGGAAAACGAAGTCATTGGCCCAGGCTCTGGGTGTCAGATGACTGGTGGCATCTGGGGCTCTAAGGACTTGCAGGGTCCTAGTTGCTGGCAGCTTTCGTTCTGGAAGGATCCAGCAGAGTTTGTAGATTCCTGGCTTGGCACTGCCCTGCCTGCCAGGCCAAGTGGCCACAAATGAAGGCCATTTTCCATGGGAAAAACGAAGTCCTTTCCCCAGGGTCTCAGTAATATGTTCAAGGTGGCGTTTGAGGCTCTAAGTACTTCCAGGGCCCTAGTTGCTGCCAGCTTTTCTTTTGGAAAAATCCAGCAACGATTGCATCATTCTAGCTAGGCTCCCACTTTCTGCCAGGGTGAGTGGCTGCCAAGGGAGGCCATTTGCCATGGGAAAAAGAAGTCCTTTCCCCAGGGTCTGGGTGTCAGATGAAAGGTGGCCTTTGGGGTTCTGAGGACTTGTAGGGTAGTACTTACTGGCTAGAGTAGAGGAAATGGATTCTATTTGAATATCTGTCCCACAGGTCCTGGTTGTCCTTGATGGGCTGCAGCTGTGAGCATTGAAGAGAACTGGGATAAAAGGGGGCGGCGTAGCCATTCAGGGAGAGCCTTGAAGGAGCCCTGAACTGGGAAAGAACAGCATGCAGAAGAAAGCGTCTGTGCTGTGAAGATCTGCAGCCATAAGAACACACCGAGGAGGTATGGACTTTAGCAATCTGAGAACAGCATGATGGGACTCTAGAGAAATAGAACAACAACAAGTGGTAGCTTTAGATTTGGAGCAATCCAGCAAAGCTTGCAAATTTCTTGCTGGGCACCACCCTCTTGGTCAGGGTGAGAGGCCAGAAATGGAGGCCATTTTCCATGGGGAAAACGAAGTCATTGGCCCAGGCTCTGGGTGTCAGATGAAAGGTGGCGTCTGGGGCTCTAAGGACTTGCAGGGTCCTAGTTGCTGGCAGCTTTCGTTCTGGAAGGATCCAGCATAGTTTGTAGATTCCTGGCTTGGCACTGCCCTGCCTGCCAGGCCAAGTGGCCAGAAATGAAGGCCATTTTCCATGGGAAAAACGAAGTCCTTTCCCCAGGGTCTCAGGAATATGTTCAAGGTGGCGTTTGAGGCTCTAAGTACTTCCAGGGCCCTAGTTGCTGGCAGCTTTTCTTTTGGAAAAATCCAGCAACGATTGCATCATTCTAGCTAGGCTCCCACTTTCTGCCAGGGTGAGTGGCTGCCAAGGGAGGCCATTTGCCATGGGAAAAAGAAGTCCTTTCCCCAGGGTCTGGGTGTCAGATGAAAGGTGGCCTTTGGGGTTCTGAGGACTTGTAGGGTACTACTTACTGGCTAGAGTAGAGGAAATGGATTCTATTTGAATATCTGTCCCACAGGTCCTGGTTGTCCTTGATGGGCTGCAGCTGTGAGCATTGAAGAGAACTGGGATAAAAGGGGGCGGCGTAGCCATTCAGGGAGAGCCTTGAAGGAGCCCTGAACTGGGAAAGAACAGCATGCAGAAGAAAGCGTCTGTGCTGTGAAGATCTGCAGCCATAAGAACACACCGAGGAGGTATGGACTTTAGCAATCTGAGAACAGCATGATGGGACTCTAGAGAAATAGAACAACAACAAGTGGCAGCTTTCGATTTGGAGCAATCCAGCAAAGCTTGCAAATTTCTTGCTGGGCACCACCCTCTTGGTCAGGGCGAGTGGCCAGAAATGGAGGCCATTTTCCATGGGGAAAACGAAGTCATTGGCCCAGGCTCTGGGTGTCAGATGACTGGTGGCATCTGGGGCTGTAAGGACTTGCAGGGTCCTAGTTGCTGGCAGCTTTCGTTCTGGAAGGATCCAGCAGAGTTTGTAGATTCCTGGCTTGGCACTGCCCTGCCTGCCAGGCAGAGTGGCCACAAATGAAGGCCATTTTCCATGGGAAAAACGAAGTCCTTTCCCCAGGGTCTCAGGAATATGTTCAAGGTGGCGTTTGAGGCTCTAAGTACTTCCAGGGCCCTAGTTGCTGCCAGCTTTTCTTTTGGAAAAATCCAGCAACGATTGCATCATTCTAGCTAGGCTCCCACTTTCTGCCAGGGTGAGTGGCTGCCAAGGGAGGCCATTTGCCATGGGAAAAAGAAGTCCTTTCCCCAGGGTCTGGGTGTCAGATGAAAGGTGGCCTTTGGGGTTCTGAGGACTTGTAGGGTAGTACTTACTGGCTAGAGTAGAGGAAATGGATTCTATTTGAATATCTGTCTAGAGGCTTTGCCCCACAGGTCCTGGTTGTCCTTGATGGGCTGCAGCTGTGAGCATTGAAGAGAACTGGGATAAAAGGGGGCGGCGTAGCCATTCAGGGAGAGCCTTGAAGGAGCCCTGAACTGGGAAAGAACAGCATGCAGAAGAAAGCGTCTGTGCTGTGAAGATCTGCAGCCATAAGAACACACCGAGGAGGTATGGACTTTAGCAATCTGAGAACAGCATGATGGGACTCTAGAGAAATAGAACAACAACAAGTGGCAGCTTTCGATTTGGAGCAATCCAGCAAAGCTTGCAAATTTCTTGCTGGGCACCACCCTCTTGGTCAGGGCGAGTGGCCAGAAATGGAGGCCATTTTCCATGGGGAAAACGAAGTCATTGGCCCAGGCTCTGGGTGTCAGATGAAAGGTGGCGTCTGGGGCTCTAAGGACTTGCAGGGTCCTAGTTGCTGGCAGCTTTCGTTCTGGAAGGATCCAGCACAGTTTGTAGATTCCTGGCTTGGCACTGCCCTGCCTGCCAGGCCAAGTGGCCACAAATGAAGGCCATTTCCCATGGGAAAAACGAAGTCCTTTCCCCAGGGTCTCAGGAATATGTTCAAGGTGGCGTTTGAGGCTCTAAGTACTTCCAGGGCCCTAGTTGCTGGCAGCTTTTCTTTTGGAAAAATCCAGCAACGATTGCATCATTCTAGCTAGGCTCCCACTTTCTGCCAGGGTGAGTGGCTGCCAAGGGAGGCCATTTGCCATGGGAAAAAGAAGTCCTTTCCCCAGGGTCTGGGTGTCAGATGAAAGGTGGCCTTTGGGGTTCTGAGGACTTGTAGGGTAGTACTTACTGGCTAGAGTAGAGGAAATGGATTCTATTTGAATATCTGTCCCACAGGTCCTGGTTGTCCTTGATGGGCTGCAGCTGTGAGCATTGAAGAGAACTGGGATAAAAGGGGGCGGCGTAGCCATTCAGGGAGAGCCTTGAAGGAGCCCTGAACTGGGAAAGAACAGCATGCAGAAGAAAGCGTCTGTGCTGTGAAGATCTGCAGCCATAAGAACACACCGAGGAGGTATGGACTTTAGCAATCTGAGAACAGCATGATGGGACTCTAGAGAAATAGAACAACAACAAGTGGTAGCTTTCGATTTGGAGCAATCCAGCAAAGCTTGCAAATTTCTTGCTGGGCACCACCCTCTTGGTCAGGGCGAGTGGCCAGAAATGGAGGCCATTTTCCATGGGGAAAACGAAGTCATTGGCCCAGGCTCTGGGTGTCAGATGACTGGTGGCATCTGGGGCTGTAAGGACTTGCAGGGTCCTAGTTGCTGGCAGCTTTCGTTCTGGAAGGATCCAGCAGAGTTTGTAGATTCCTGGCTTGGCACTGCCCTGCCTGCCAGGCAGAGTGGCCACAAATGAAGGCCATTTTCCATGGGAAAAACGAAGTCCTTTCCCCAGGGTCTCAGGAATATGTTCAAGGTGGCGTTTGAGGCTCTAAGTACTTCCAGGGCCCTAGTTGCTGCCAGCTTTTCTTTTGGAAAAATCCAGCAACGATTGCATCATTCTAGCTAGGCTCCCACTTTCTGCCAGGGTGAGTGGCTGCCAAGGGAGGCCATTTGCCATGGGAAAAAGAAGTCCTTTCCCCAGGGTCTGGGTGTCAGATGAAAGGTGGCCTTTGGGGTTCTGAGGACTTGTAGGGTAGTACTTACTGGCTAGAGTAGAGGAAATGGATTCTATTTGAATATCTGTCCCACAGGTCCTGGTTGTCCTTGATGGGCTGCAGCTGTGAGCATTGAAGAGAACTGGGATAAAAGGGGGCGGCGTAGCCATTCAGGGAGAGCCTTGAAGGAGCCCTGAACTGGGAAAGAACAGCATGCAGAAGAAAGCGTCTGTGCTGTGAAGATCTGCAGCCATAAGAACACACCGAGGAGGTATGGACTTTAGCAATCTGAGAACAGCATGATGGGACTCTAGAGAAATAGAACAACAACAAGTGGTAGCTTTCGATTTGGAGCAATCCAGCAAAGCTTGCAAATTTCTTGCTGGGCACCACCCTCTTGGTCAGGGCGAGTGGCCAGAAATGGAGGCCATTTTCCATGGGGAAAACGAAGTCATTGGCCCAGGCTCTGGGTGTCAGATGAAAGGTGGCGTCTGGGGCTCTAAGGACTTGCAGGGTCCTAGTTGCTGGCAGCTTTCGTTCTGGAAGGATCCAGCATAGTTTGTAGATTCCTGGCTTGGCACTGCCCTGCCTGCCAGGCCAAGTGGCCACAAATGAAGGCCATTTCCCATGGGAAAAACGAAGTCCTTTCCCCAGGGTCTCAGGAATATGTTCAAGGTGGCGTTTGAGGCTCTAAGTACTTCCAGGGCCCTAGTTGCTGCCAGCTTTTCTTTTGGAAAAATCCAGCAACGATTGCATCATTCTAGCTAGGCTCCCACTTTCTGCCAGGGTGAGTGGCTGCCAAGGGAGGCCATTTGCCATGGGAAAAAGAAGTCCTTTCCCCAGGGTCTGGGTGTCAGATGAAAGGTGGCCTTTGGGGTTCTGAGGACTTGTAGGGTAGTACTTACTGGCTAGAGTAGAGGAAATGGATTCTATTTGAATATCTGTCCCACAGGTCCTGGTTGTCCTTGATGGGCTGCAGCTGTGAGCATTGAAGAGAACTGGGATAAAAGGGGGCGGCGTAGCCATTCAGGGAGAGCCTTGAAGGAGCCCTGAACTGGGAAAGAACAGCATGCAGAAGAAAGCGTCTGTGCTGTGAAGATCTGCAGCCATAAGAACACACCGAGGAGGTATGGACTTTAGCAATCTGAGAACAGCATGATGGGACTCTAGAGAAATAGAACAACAACAAGTGGTAGCTTTAGATTTGGAGCAATCCAGCAAAGCTTGCAAATTTCTTGCTGGGCACCACCCTCTTGGTCAGGGCGAGTGGCCAGAAATGGAGGCCATTTTCCATGGGGAAAACGAAGTCATTGGCCCAGGCTCTGGGTGTCAGATGACTGGTGGCATCTGGGGCTCTAAGGACTTGCAGGGTCCTAGTTGCTGGCAGCTTTCGTTCTGGAAGGATCCAGCACAGTTTGTAGATTCCTGGCTTGGCACTGCCCTGCCTGCCAGGCAGAGTGGCCACAAATGAAGGCCATTTTCCATGGGAAAAACGAAGTCCTTTCCCCAGGGTCTCAGGAATATGTTCAAGGTGGCGTTTGAGGCTCTAAGTACTTCCAGGGCCCTAGTTGCTGCCAGCTTTTCTTTTGGAAAAATCCAGCAACGATTGCATCATTCTAGCTAGGCTCCCACTTTCTGCCAGGGTGAGTGGCTGCCAAGGGAGGCCATTTGCCATGGGAAAAAGAAGTCCTTTCCCCAGGGTCTGGGTGTCAGATGAAAGGTGGCCTTTGGGGTTCTGAGGACTTGTAGGGTAGTACTTACTGGCTAGAGTAGAGGAAATGGATTCTATTTGAATATCTGTCCCACAGGTCCTGGTTGTCCTTGATGGGCTGCAGCTGTGAGCATTGAAGAGAACTGGGATAAAAGGGGGCGGCGTAGCCATTCAGGGAGAGCCTTGAAGGAGCCC
The DNA here is from genome assembly GCF_051311805.1 of Agelaius phoeniceus. NCBI lineage: Eukaryota > Metazoa > Chordata > Aves > Passeriformes > Icteridae > Agelaius > Agelaius phoeniceus. The sequence goes on from NW_027509930.1 coordinate 59,005, forward strand.
TGAACTGGGAAAGAACAGCATGCAGAAGAAAGCGTCTGTGCTGTGAAGATCTGCAGCCATAAGAACACACCGAGGAGGTATGGACTTTAGCAATCTGAGAACAGCATGATGGGACTCTAGAGAAATAGAACAACAACAAGTGGTAGCTTTCGATTTGGAGCAATCCAGCAAAGCTTGCAAATTTCTTGCTGGGCACCACCCTCTTGGTCAGGGCGAGTGGCCAGAAATGGAGGCCATTTTCCATGGGGAAAACGAAGTCATTGGCCCAGGCTCTGGGTGTCAGATGACTGGTGGCATCTGGGGCTCTAAGGACTTGCAGGGTCCTAGTTGCTGGCAGCTTTCGTTCTGGAAGGATCCAGCACAGTTTGTAGATTCCTGGCTTGGCACTGCCCTGCCTGCCAGGCAGAGTGGCCACAAATGAAGGCCATTTTCCATGGGAAAAACGAAGTCCTTTCCCCAGGGTCTCAGGAATATGTTCAAGGTGGCGTTTGAGGCTCTAAGTACTTCCAGGGCCCTAGTTGCTGCCAGCTTTTCTTTTGGAAAAATCCAGCAACGATTGCATCATTCTAGCTAGGCTCCCACTTTCTGCCAGGGTGAGTGGCTGCCAAGGGAGGCCATTTGCCATGGGAAAAAGAAGTCCTTTCCCCAGGGTCTGGGTGTCAGATGAAAGGTGGCCTTTGGGGTTCTGAGGACTTGTAGGGTAGTACTTACTGGCTAGAGTAGAGGAAATGGATTCTATTTGAATATCTGTCTAGAGGCTTTGCCCCACAGGTCCTGGTTGTCCTTGATGGGCTGCAGCTGTGAGCATTGAAGAGAACTGGGATAAAAGGGGGCGGCGTAGCCATTCAGGGAGAGCCTTGAAGGAGCCCTGAACTGGGAAAGAACAGCATGCAGAAGAAAGCGTCTGTGCTGTGAAGATCTGCAGCCATAAGAACACACCGAGGAGGTATGGACTTTAGCAATCTGAGAACAGCATGATGGGACTCTAGAGAAATAGAAGAACAACAAGTGGTAGCTTTCGATTTGGAGCAATCCAGCAAAGCTTGCAAATTTCTTGCTGGGCACCACCCTCTTGGTCAGGGCGAGTGGCCAGAAATGGAGGCCATTTTCCATGGGGAAAACGAAGTCATTGGCCCAGGCTCTGGGTGTCAGATGACTGGTGGCATCTGGGGCTCTAAGGACTTGCAGGGTCCTAGTTGCTGGCAGCTTTCGTTCTGGAAGGATCCAGCAGAGTTTGTAGATTCCTGGCTTGGCACTGCCCTGCCTGCCAGGCAGAGTGGCCACAAATGAAGGCCATTTTCCATGGGAAAAACGAAGTCCTTTCCCCAGGGTCTCAGGAATATGTTCAAGGTGGCGTTTGAGGCTCTAAGTACTTCCAGGGCCCTAGTTGCTGGCAGCTTTTCTTTTGGAAAAATCCAGCAACGATTGCATCATTCTAGCTAGGCTCCCACTTTCTGCCAGGGTGAGTGGCTGCCAAGGGAGGCCATTTGCCATGGGAAAAAGAAGTCCTTTCCCCAGGGTCTGGGTGTCAGATGAAAGGTGGCCTTTGGGGTTCTGAGGACTTGTAGGGTAGTACTTACTGGCTAGAGTAGAGGAAATGGATTCTATTTGAATATCTGTCTAGAGGCTTTGCCCCACAGGTCCTGGTTGTCCTTGATGGGCTGCAGCTGTGAGCATTGAAGAGAACTGGGATAAAAGGGGGCGGCGTAGCCATTCAGGGAGAGCCTTGAAGGAGCCCTGAACTGGGAAAGAACAGCATGCAGAAGAAAGCGTCTGTGCTGTGAAGATCTGCAGCCATAAGAACACACCGAGGAGGTATGGACTTTAGCAATCTGAGAACAGCATGATGGGACTCTAGAGAAATAGAACAACAACAAGTGGCAGCTTTCGATTTGGAGCAATCCAGCAAAGCTTGCAAATTTCTTGCTGGGCACCACCCTCTTGGTCAGGGCGAGTGGCCAGAAATGGAGGCCATTTTCCATGGGGAAAACGAAGTCATTGGCCCAGGCTCTGGGTGTCAGATGACTGGTGGCATCTGGGGCTCTAAGGACTTGCAGGGTCCTAGTTGCTGGCAGCTTTCGTTCTGGAAGGATCCAGCAGAGTTTGTAGATTCCTGGCTTGGCACTGCCCTGCCTGCCAGGCCAAGTGGCCAGAAATGAAGGCCATTTTCCATGGGAAAAACGAAGTCCTTTCCCCAGGGTCTCAGTAATATGTTCAAGGTGGCGTTTGAGGCTCTAAGTACTTCCAGGGCCCTAGTTGCTGCCAGCTTTTCTTTTGGAAAAATCCAGCAACGATTGCATCATTCTAGCTAGGCTCCCACTTTCTGCCAGGGTGAGTGGCTGCCAAGGGAGGCCATTTGCCATGGGAAAAAGAAGTCCTTTCCCCAGGGTCTGGGTGTCAGATGAAAGGTGGCCTTTGGGGTTCTGAGGACTTGTAGGGTAGTACTTACTGGCTAGAGTAGAGGAAATGGATTCTATTTGAATATCTGTCCCACAGGTCCTGGTTGTCCTTGATGGGCTGCAGCTGTGAGCATTGAAGAGAACTGGGATAAAAGGGGGCGGCGTAGCCATTCAGGGAGAGCCTTGAAGGAGCCCTGAACTGGGAAAGAACAGCATGCAGAAGAAAGCGTCTGTGCTGTGAAGATCTGCAGCCATAAGAACACACCGAGGAGGTATGGACTTTAGCAATCTGAGAACAGCATGATGGGACTCTAGAGAAATAGAACAACAACAAGTGGTAGCTTTCGATTTGGAGCAATCCAGCAAAGCTTGCAAATTTCTTGCTGGGCACCACCCTCTTGGTCAGGGTGAGAGGCCAGAAATGGAGGCCATTTTCCATGGGGAAAACGAAGTCATTGGCCCAGGCTCTGGGTGTCAGATGAAAGGTGGCGTCTGGGGCTCTAAGGACTTGCAGGGTCCTAGTTGCTGGCAGCTTTCGTTCTGGAAGGATCCAGCATAGTTTGTAGATTCCTGGCTTGGCACTGCCCTGCCTGCCAGGCAGAGTGGCCACAAATGAAGGCCATTTCCCATGGGAAAAACGAAGTCCTTTCCCCAGGGTCTCAGGAATATGTTCAAGGTGGCGTTTGAGGCTCTAAGTACTTCCAGGGCCCTAGTTGCTGCCAGCTTTTCTTTTGGAAAAATCCAGCAACGATTGCATCATTCTAGCTAGGCTCCCACTTTCTGCCAGGGTGAGTGGCTGCCAAGGGAGGCCATTTGCCATGGGAAAAAGAAGTCCTTTCCCCAGGGTCTGGGTGTCAGATGAAAGGTGGCCTTTGGGGTTCTGAGGACTTGTAGGGTAGTACTTACTGGCTAGAGTAGAGGAAATGGATTCTATTTGAATATCTGTCCCACAGGTCCTGGTTGTCCTTGATGGGCTGCAGCTGTGAGCATTGAAGAGAACTGGGATAAAAGGGGGCGGCGTAGCCATTCAGGGAGAGCCTTGAAGGAGCCCTGAACTGGGAAAGAACAGCATGCAGAAGAAAGCGTCTGTGCTGTGAAGATCTGCAGCCATAAGAACACACCGAGGAGGTATGGACTTTAGCAATCTGAGAACAGCATGATGGGACTCTAGAGAAATAGAACAACAACAAGTGGCAGCTTTCGATTTGGAGCAATCCAGCAAAGCTTGCAAATTTCTTGCTGGGCACCACCCTCTTGGTCAGGGCGAGTGGCCAGAAATGGAGGCCATTTTCCATGGGGAAAACGAAGTCATTGGCCCAGGCTCTGGGTGTCAGATGACTGGTGGCATCTGGGGCTCTAAGGACTTGCAGGGTCCTAGTTGCTGGCAGCTTTCGTTCTGGAAGGATCCAGCAGAGTTTGTAGATTCCTGGCTTGGCACTGCCCTGCCTGCCAGGCAGAGTGGCCACAAATGAAGGCCATTTTCCATGGGAAAAACGAAGTCCTTTCCCCAGGGTCTCAGGAATATGTTCAAGGTGGCGTTTGAGGCTCTAAGTACTTCCAGGGCCCTAGTTGCTGCCAGCTTTTCTTTTGGAAAAATCCAGCAACGATTGCATCATTCTAGCTAGGCTCCCACTTTCTGCCAGGGTGAGTGGCTGCCAAGGGAGGCCATTTGCCATGGGAAAAAGAAGTCCTTTCCCCAGGGTCTGGGTGTCAGATGAAAGGTGGCCTTTGGGGTTCTGAGGACTTGTAGGGTACTACTTACTGGCTAGAGTAGAGGAAATGGATTCTATTTGAATATCTGTCTAGAGGCTTTGCCCCACAGGTCCTGGTTGTCCTTGATGGGCTGCAGCTGTGAGCATTGAAGAGAACTGGGATAAAAGGGGGCGGCGTAGCCATTCAGGGAGAGCCTTGAAGGAGCCCTGAACTGGGAAAGAACAGCATGCAGAAGAAAGCGTCTGTGCTGTGAAGATCTGCAGCCATAAGAACACACCGAGGAGGTATGGACTTTAGCAATCTGAGAACAGCATTATGGGACTCTAGAGAAATAGAACAACAACAAGTGGCAGCTTTCGATTTGGAGCAATCCAGCAAAGCTTGCAAATTTCTTGCTGGGCACCACCCTCTTGGTCAGGGCGAGTGGCCAGAAATGGAGGCCATTTTCCATGGGGAAAACGAAGTCATTGGCCCAGGCTCTGGGTGTCAGATGAAAGGTGGCGTCTGGGGCTCTAAGGACTTGCAGGGTCCTAGTTGCTGGCAGCTTTCGTTCTGGAAGGATCCAGCACAGTTTGTAGATTCCTGGCTTGGCACTGCCCTGCCTGCCAGGCCAAGTGGCCACAAATGAAGGCCATTTTCCATGGGAAAAACGAAGTCCTTTCCCCAGGGTCTCAGGAATATGTTCAAGGTGGCGTTTGAGGCTCTAAGTACTTCCAGGGCCCTAGTTGCTGCCAGCTTTTCTTTTGGAAAAATCCAGCAACGATTGCATCATTCTAGCTAGGCTCCCACTTTCTGCCAGGGTGAGTGGCTGCCAAGGGAGGCCATTTGCCATGGGAAAAAGAAGTCCTTTCCCCAGGGTCTGGGTGTCAGATGAAAGGTGGCCTTTGGGGTTCTGAGGACTTGTAGGGTAGTACTTACTGGCTAGAGTAGAGGAAATGGATTCTATTTGAATATCTGTCCCACAGGTCCTGGTTGTCCTTGATGGGCTGCAGCTGTGAGCATTGAAGAGAACTGGGATAAAAGGGGGCGGCGTAGCCATTCAGGGAGAGCCTTGAAGGAGCCCTGAACTGGGAAAGAACAGCATGCAGAAGAAAGCGTCTGTGCTGTGAAGATCTGCAGCCATAAGAACACACCGAGGAGGTATGGACTTTAGCAATCTGAGAACAGCATGATGGGACTCTAGAGAAATAGAACAACAACAAGTGGTAGCTTTCGATTTGGAGCAATCCAGCAAAGCTTGCAAATTTCTTGCTGGGCACCACCCTCTTGGTCAGGGCGAGTGGCCAGAAATGGAGGCCATTTTCCATGGGGAAAACGAAGTCATTGGCCCAGGCTCTGGGTGTCAGATGACTGGTGGCATCTGGGGCTCTAAGGACTTGCAGGGTCCTAGTTGCTGGCAGCTTTCGTTCTGGAAGGATCCAGCAGAGTTTGTAGATTCCTGGCTTGGCACTGCCCTGCCTGCCAGGCAGAGTGGCCACAAATGAAGGCCATTTTCCATGGGAAAAACGAAGTCCTTTCCCCAGGGTCTCAGGAATATGTTCAAGGTGGCGTTTGAGGCTCTAAGTACTTCCAGGGCCCTAGTTGCTGCCAGCTTTTCTTTTGGAAAAATCCAGCAACGATTGCATCATTCTAGCTAGGCTCCCACTTTCTGCCAGGGTGAGTGGCTGCCAAGGGAGGCCATTTGCCATGGGAAAAAGAAGTCCTTTCCCCAGGGTCTGGGTGTCAGATGAAAGGTGGCCTTTGGGGTTCTGAGGACTTGTAGGGTAGTACTTACTGGCTAGAGTAGAGGAAATGGATTCTATTTGAATATCTGTCCCACAGGTCCTGGTTGTCCTTGATGGGCTGCAGCTGTGAGCATTGAAGAGAACTGGGATAAAAGGGGGCGGCGTAGCCATTCAGGGAGAGCCTTGAAGGAGCCCTGAACTGGGAAAGAACAGCATGCAGAAGAAAGCGTCTGTGCTGTGAAGATCTGCAGCCATAAGAACACACCGAGGAGGTATGGACTTTAGCAATCTGAGAACAGCATGATGGGACTCTAGAGAAATAGAACAACAACAAGTGGTAGCTTTAGATTTGGAGCAATCCAGCAAAGCTTGCAAATTTCTTGCTGGGCACCACCCTCTTGGTCAGGGCGAGTGGCCAGAAATGGAGGCCATTTTCCATGGGGAAAACGAAGTCATTGGCCCAGGCTCTGGGTGTCAGATGACTGGTGGCATCTGGGGCTGTAAGGACTTGCAGGGTCCTAGTTGCTGGCAGCTTTCGTTCTGGAAGGATCCAGCATAGTTTGTAGATTCCTGGCTTGGCACTGCCCTGCCTGCCAGGCCAAGTGGCCACAAATGAAGGCCATTTCCCATGGGAAAAACGAAGTCCTTTCCCCAGGGTCTCAGGAATATGTTCAAGGTGGCGTTTGAGGCTCTAAGTACTTCCAGGGCCCTAGTTGCTGCCAGCTTTTCTTTTGGAAAAATCCAGCAACGATTGCATCATTCTAGCTAGGCTCCCACTTTCTGCCAGGGTGAGTGGCTGCCAAGGGAGGCCATTTGCCATGGGAAAAAGAAGTCCTTTCCCCAGGGTCTGGGTGTCAGATGAAAGGTGGCCTTTGGGGTTCTGAGGACTTGTAGGGTACTACTTACTGGCTAGAGTAGAGGAAATGGATTCTATTTGAATATCTGTCCCACAGGTCCTGGTTGTCCTTGATGGGCTGCAGCTGTGAGCATTGAAGAGAACTGGGATAAAAGGGGGCGGCGTAGCCATTCAGGGAGAGCCTTGAAGGAGCCCTGAACTGGGAAAGAACAGCATGCAGAAGAAAGCGTCTGTGCTGTGAAGATCTGCAGCCATAAGAACACACCGAGGAGGTATGGACTTTAGCAATCTGAGAACAGCATGATGGGACTCTAGAGAAATAGAACAACAACAAGTGGTAGCTTTCGATTTGGAGCAATCCAGCAAAGCTTGCAAATTTCTTGCTGGGCACCACCCTCTTGGTCAGGGTGAGAGGCCAGAAATGGAGGCCATTTTCCATGGGGAAAACGAAGTCATTGGCCCAGGCTCTGGGTGTCAGATGAAAGGTGGCGTCTGGGGCTCTAAGGACTTGCAGGGTCCTAGTTGCTGGCAGCTTTCGTTCTGGAAGGATCCAGCATAGTTTGTAGATTCCTGGCTTGGCACTGCCCTGCCTGCCAGGCAGAGTGGCCACAAATGAAGGCCATTTCCCATGGGAAAAACGAAGTCCTTTCCCCAGGGTCTCAGGAATATGTTCAAGGTGGCGTTTGAGGCTCTAAGTACTTCCAGGGCCCTAGTTGCTGCCAGCTTTTCTTTTGGAAAAATCCAGCAACGATTGCATCATTCTAGCTAGGCTCCCACTTTCTGCCAGGGTGAGTGGCTGCCAAGGGAGGCCATTTGCCATGGGAAAAAGAAGTCCTTTCCCCAGGGTCTGGGTGTCAGATGAAAGGTGGCCTTTGGGGTTCTGAGGACTTGTAGGGTAGTACTTACTGGCTAGAGTAGAGGAAATGGATTCTATTTGAATATCTGTCCCACAGGTCCTGGTTGTCCTTGATGGGCTGCAGCTGTGAGCATTGAAGAGAACTGGGATAAAAGGGGGCGGCGTAGCCATTCAGGGAGAGCCTTGAAGGAGCCCTGAACTGGGAAAGAACAGCATGCAGAAGAAAGCGTCTGTGCTGTGAAGATCTGCAGCCATAAGAACACACCGAGGAGGTATGGACTTTAGCAATCTGAGAACAGCATGATGGGACTCTAGAGAAATAGAACAACAACAAGTGGCAGCTTTCGATTTGGAGCAATCCAGCAAAGCTTGCAAATTTCTTGCTGGGCACCACCCTCTTGGTCAGGGCGAGTGGCCAGAAATGGAGGCCATTTTCCATGGGGAAAACGAAGTCATTGGCCCAGGCTCTGGGTGTCAGATGACTGGTGGCATCTGGGGCTCTAAGGACTTGCAGGGTCCTAGTTGCTGGCAGCTTTCGTTCTGGAAGGATCCAGCAGAGTTTGTAGATTCCTGGCTTGGCACTGCCCTGCCTGCCAGGCCAAGTGGCCACAAATGAAGGCCATTTTCCATGGGAAAAACGAAGTCCTTTCCCCAGGGTCTCAGGAATATGTTCAAGGTGGCGTTTGAGGCTCTAAGTACTTCCAGGGCCCTAGTTGCTGCCAGCTTTTCTTTTGGAAAAATCCAGCAACGATTGCATCATTCTAGCTAGGCTCCCACTTTCTGCCAGGGTGAGTGGCTGCCAAGGGAGGCCATTTGCCATGGGAAAAAGAAGTCCTTTCCCCAGGGTCTGGGTGTCAGATGAAAGGTGGCCTTTGGGGTTCTGAGGACTTGTAGGGTAGTACTTACTGGCTAGAGTAGAGGAAATGGATTCTATTTGAATATCTGTCTAGAGGCTTTGCCCCACAGGTCCTGGTTGTCCTTGATGGGCTGCAGCTGTGAGCATTGAAGAGAACTGGGATAAAAGGGGGCGGCGTAGCCATTCAGGGAGAGCCTTGAAGGAGCCCTGAACTGGGAAAGAACAGCATGCAGAAGAAAGCGTCTGTGCTGTGAAGATCTGCAGCCATAAGAACACACCGAGGAGGTATGGACTTTAGCAATCTGAGAACAGCATTATGGGACTCTAGAGAAATAGAACAACAACAAGTGGCAGCTTTCGATTTGGAGCAATCCAGCAAAGCTTGCAAATTTCTTGCTGGGCACCACCCTCTTGGTCAGGGCGAGTGGCCAGAAATGGAGGCCATTTTCCATGGGGAAAACGAAGTCATTGGCCCAGGCTCTGGGTGTCAGATGAAAGGTGGCGTCTGGGGCTCTAAGGACTTGCAGGGTCCTAGTTGCTGGCAGCTTTCGTTCTGGAAGGATCCAGCACAGTTTGTAGATTCCTGGCTTGGCACTGCCCTGCCTGCCAGGCCAAGTGGCCACAAATGAAGGCCATTTCCCATGGGAAAAACGAAGTCCTTTCCCCAGGGTCTCAGGAATATGTTCAAGGTGGCGTTTGAGGCTCTAAGTACTTCCAGGGCCCTAGTTGCTGGCAGCTTTTCTTTTGGAAAAATCCAGCAACGATTGCATCATTCTAGCTAGGCTCCCACTTTCTGCCAGGGTGAGTGGCTGCCAAGGGAGGCCATTTGCCATGGGAAAAAGAAGTCCTTTCCCCAGGGTCTGGGTGTCAGATGAAAGGTGGCCTTTGGGGTTCTGAGGACTTGTAGGGTAGTACTTACTGGCTAGAGTAGAGGAAATGGATTCTATTTGAATATCTGTCCCACAGGTCCTGGTTGTCCTTGATGGGCTGCAGCTGTGAGCATTGAAGAGAACTGGGATAAAAGGGGGCGGCGTAGCCATTCAGGGAGAGCCTTGAAGGAGCCCTGAACTGGGAAAGAACAGCATGCAGAAGAAAGCGTCTGTGCTGTGAAGATCTGCAGCCATAAGAACACACCGAGGAGGTATGGACTTTAGCAATCTGAGAACAGCATGATGGGACTCTAGAGAAATAGAACAACAACAAGTGGTAGCTTTCGATTTGGAGCAATCCAGCAAAGCTTGCAAATTTCTTGCTGGGCACCACCCTCTTGGTCAGGGCGAGTGGCCAGAAATGGAGGCCATTTTCCATGGGGAAAACGAAGTCATTGGCCCAGGCTCTGGGTGTCAGATGACTGGTGGCATCTGGGGCTGTAAGGACTTGCAGGGTCCTAGTTGCTGGCAGCTTTCGTTCTGGAAGGATCCAGCAGAGTTTGTAGATTCCTGGCTTGGCACTGCCCTGCCTGCCAGGCAGAGTGGCCACAAATGAAGGCCATTTTCCATGGGAAAAACGAAGTCCTTTCCCCAGGGTCTCAGGAATATGTTCAAGGTGGCGTTTGAGGCTCTAAGTACTTCCAGGGCCCTAGTTGCTGCCAGCTTTTCTTTTGGAAAAATCCAGCAACGATTGCATCATTCTAGCTAGGCTCCCACTTTCTGCCAGGGTGAGTGGCTGCCAAGGGAGGCCATTTGCCATGGGAAAAAGAAGTCCTTTCCCCAGGGTCTGGGTGTCAGATGAAAGGTGGCCTTTGGGGTTCTGAGGACTTGTAGGGTACTACTTACTGGCTAGAGTAGAGGAAATGGATTCTATTTGAATATCTGTCCCACAGGTCCTGGTTGTCCTTGATGGGCTGCAGCTGTGAGCATTGAAGAGAACTGGGATAAAAGGGGGCGGCGTAGCCATTCAGGGAGAGCCTTGAAGGAGCCCTGAACTGGGAAAGAACAGCATGCAGAAGAAAGCGTCTGTGCTGTGAAGATCTGCAGCCATAAGAACACACCGAGGAGGTATGGACTTTAGCAATCTGAGAACAGCATGATGGGACTCTAGAGAAATAGAACAACAACAAGTGGTAGCTTTAGATTTGGAGCAATCCAGCAAAGCTTGCAAATTTCTTGCTGGGCACCACCCTCTTGGTCAGGGCGAGTGGCCAGAAATGGAGGCCATTTTCCATGGGGAAAACGAAGTCATTGGCCCAGGCTCTGGGTGTCAGATGACTGGTGGCATCTGGGGCTCTAAGGACTTGCAGGGTCCTAGTTGCTGGCAGCTTTCGTTCTGGAAGGATCCAGCAGAGTTTGTAGATTCCTGGCTTGGCACTGCCCTGCCTGCCAGGCAGAGTGGCCACAAATGAAGGCCATTTTCCATGGGAAAAACGAAGTCCTTTCCCCAGGGTCTCAGGAATATGTTCAAGGTGGCGTTTGAGGCTCTAAGTACTTCCAGGGCCCTAGTTGCTGCCAGCTTTTCTTTTGGAAAAATCCAGCAACGATTGCATCATTCTAGCTAGGCTCCCACTTTCTGCCAGGGTGAGTGGCTGCCAAGGGAGGCCATTTGCCATGGGAAAAAGAAGTCCTTTCCCCAGGGTCTGGGTGTCAGATGAAAGGTGGCCTTTGGGGTTCTGAGGACTTGTAGGGTAGTACTTACTGGCTAGAGTAGAGGAAATGGATTCTATTTGAATATCTGTCCCACAGGTCCTGGTTGTCCTTGATGGGCTGCAGCTGTGAGCATTGAAGAGAACTGGGATAAAAGGGGGCGGCGTAGCCATTCAGGGAGAGCCTTGAAGGAGCCCTGAACTGGGAAAGAACAGCATGCAGAAGAAAGCGTCTGTGCTGTGAAGATCTGCAGCCATAAGAACACACCGAGGAGGTATGGACTTTAGCAATCTGAGAACAGCATGATGGGACTCTAGAGAAATAGAACAACAACAAGTGGTAGCTTTAGATTTGGAGCAATCCAGCAAAGCTTGCAAATTTCTTGCTGGGCACCACCCTCTTGGTCAGGGCGAGTGGCCAGAAATGGAGGCCATTTTCCATGGGGAAAACGAAGTCATTGGCCCAGGCTCTGGGTGTCAGATGACTGGTGGCATCTGGGGCTGTAAGGACTTGCAGGGTCCTAGTTGCTGGCAGCTTTCGTTCTGGAAGGATCCAGCATAGTTTGTAGATTCCTGGCTTGGCACTGCCCTGCCTGCCAGGCCAAGTGGCCACAAATGAAGGCCATTTCCCATGGGAAAAACGAAGTCCTTTCCCCAGGGTCTCAGGAATATGTTCAAGGTGGCGTTTGAGGCTCTAAGTACTTCCAGGGCCCTAGTTGCTGCCAGCTTTTCTTTTGGAAAAATCCAGCAACGATTGCATCATTCTAGCTAGGCTCCCACTTTCTGCCAGGGTGAGTGGCTGCCAAGGGAGGCCATTTGCCATGGGAAAAAGAAGTCCTTTCCCCAGGGTCTGGGTGTCAGATGAAAGGTGGCCTTTGGGGTTCTGAGGACTTGTAGGGTACTACTTACTGGCTAGAGTAGAGGAAATGGATTCTATTTGAATATCTGTCCCACAGGTCCTGGTTGTCCTTGATGGGCTGCAGCTGTGAGCATTGAAGAGAACTGGGATAAAAGGGGGCGGCGTAGCCATTCAGGGAGAGCCTTGAAGGAGCCCTGAACTGGGAAAGAACAGCATGCAGAAGAAAGCGTCTGTGCTGTGAAGATCTGCAGCCATAAGAACACACCGAGGAGGTATGGACTTTAGCAATCTGAGAACAGCATGATGGGACTCTAGAGAAATAGAACAACAACAAGTGGTAGCTTTAGATTTGGAGCAATCCAGCAAAGCTTGCAAATTTCTTGCTGGGCACCACCCTCTTGGTCAGGGCGAGTGGCCAGAAATGGAGGCCATTTTCCATGGGGAAAACGAAGTCATTGGCCCAGGCTCTGGGTGTCAGATGACTGGTGGCATCTGGGGCTCTAAGGACTTGCAGGGTCCTAGTTGCTGGCAGCTTTCGTTCTGGAAGGATCCAGCACAGTTTGTAGATTCCTGGCTTGGCACTGCCCTGCCTGCCAGGCAGAGTGGCCACAAATGAAGGCCATTTTCCATGGGAAAAACGAAGTCCTTTCCCCAGGGTCTCAGGAATATGTTCAAGGTGGCGTTTGAGGCTCTAAGTACTTCCAGGGCCCTAGTTGCTGCCAGCTTTTCTTTTGGAAAAATCCAGCAACGATTGCATCATTCTAGCTAGGCTCCCACTTTCTGCCAGGGTGAGTGGCTGCCAAGGGAGGCCATTTGCCATGGGAAAAAGAAGTCCTTTCCCCAGGGTCTGGGTGTCAGATGAAAGGTGGCCTTTGGGGTTCTGAGGACTTGTAGGGTAGTACTTACTGGCTAGAGTAGAGGAAATGGATTCTATTTGAATATCTGTCTAGAGGCTTTGCCCCACAGGTCCTGGTTGTCCTTGATGGGCTGCAGCTGTGAGCATTGAAGAGAACTGGGATAAAAGGGGGCGGCGTAGCCATTCAGGGAGAGCCTTGAAGGAGCCCTGAACTGGGAAAGAACAGCATGCAGAAGAAAGCGTCTGTGCTGTGAAGATCTGCAGCCATAAGAACACACCGAGGAGGTATGGACTTTAGCAATCTGAGAACAGCATGATGGGACTCTAGAGAAATAGAACAACAACAAGTGGTAGCTTTCGATTTGGAGCAATCCAGCAAAGCTTGCAAATTTCTTGCTGGGCACCACCCTCTTGGTCAGGGCGAGTGGCCAGAAATGGAGGCCATTTTCCATGGGGAAAACGAAGTCATTGGCCCAGGCTCTGGGTGTCAGATGACTGGTGGCATCTGGGGCTCTAAGGACTTGCAGGGTCCTAGTTGCTGGCAGCTTTCGTTCTGGAAGGATCCAGCAGAGTTTGTAGATTCCTGGCTTGGCACTGCCCTGCCTGCCAGGCCAAGTGGCCACAAATGAAGGCCATTTTCCATGGGAAAAACGAAGTCCTTTCCCCAGGGTCTCAGTAATATGTTCAAGGTGGCGTTTGAGGCTCTAAGTACTTCCAGGGCCCTAGTTGCTGGCAGCTTTTCTTTTGGAAAAATCCAGCAACGATTGCATCATTCTAGCTAGGCTCCCACTTTCTGCCAGGGTGAGTGGCTGCCAAGGGAGGCCATTTGCCATGGGAAAAAGAAGTCCTTTCCCCAGGGTCTGGGTGTCAGATGAAAGGTGGCCTTTGGGGTTCTGAGGACTTGTAGGGTAGTACTTACTGGCTAGAGTAGAGGAAATGGATTCTATTTGAATATCTGTCTAGAGGCTTTGCCCCACAGGTCCTGGTTGTCCTTGATGGGCTGCAGCTGTGAGCATTGAAGAGAACTGGGATAAAAGGGGGCGGCGTAGCCATTCAGGGAGAGCCTTGAAGGAGCCCTGAACTGGGAAAGAACAGCATGCAGAAGAAAGCGTCTGTGCTGTGAAGATCTGCAGCCATAAGAACACACCGAGGAGGTATGGACTTTAGCAATCTGAGAACAGCATGATGGGACTCTAGAGAAATAGAACAACAACAAGTGGCAGCTTTAGATTTGGAGCAATCCAGCAAAGCTTGCAAATTTCTTGCTGGGCACCACCCTCTTGGTCAGGGCGAGTGGCCAGAAATGGAGGCCATTTTCCATGGGGAAAACGAAGTCATTGGCCCAGGCTCTGGGTGTCAGATGACTGGTGGCATCTGGGGCTCTAAGGACTTGCAGGGTCCTAGTTGCTGGCAGCTTTCGTTCTGGAAGGATCCAGCAGAGTTTGTAGATTCCTGGCTTGGCACTGCCCTGCCTGCCAGGCCAAGTGGCCACAAATGAAGGCCATTTTCCATGGGAAAAACGAAGTCCTTTCCCCAGGGTCTCAGTAATATGTTCAAGGTGGCGTTTGAGGCTCTAAGTACTTCCAGGGCCCTAGTTGCTGCCAGCTTTTCTTTTGGAAAAATCCAGCAACGATTGCATCATTCTAGCTAGGCTCCCACTTTCTGCCAGGGTGAGTGGCTGCCAAGGGAGGCCATTTGCCATGGGAAAAAGAAGTCCTTTCCCCAGGGTCTGGGTGTCAGATGAAAGGTGGCCTTTGGGGTTCTGAGGACTTGTAGGGTAGTACTTACTGGCTAGAGTAGAGGAAATGGATTCTATTTGAATATCTGTCCCACAGGTCCTGGTTGTCCTTGATGGGCTGCAGCTGTGAGCATTGAAGAGAACTGGGATAAAAGGGGGCGGCGTAGCCATTCAGGGAGAGCCTTGAAGGAGCCCTGAACTGGGAAAGAACAGCATGCAGAAGAAAGCGTCTGTGCTGTGAAGATCTGCAGCCATAAGAACACACCGAGGAGGTATGGACTTTAGCAATCTGAGAACAGCATGATGGGACTCTAGAGAAATAGAACAACAACAAGTGGTAGCTTTAGATTTGGAGCAATCCAGCAAAGCTTGCAAATTTCTTGCTGGGCACCACCCTCTTGGTCAGGGTGAGAGGCCAGAAATGGAGGCCATTTTCCATGGGGAAAACGAAGTCATTGGCCCAGGCTCTGGGTGTCAGATGAAAGGTGGCGTCTGGGGCTCTAAGGACTTGCAGGGTCCTAGTTGCTGGCAGCTTTCGTTCTGGAAGGATCCAGCATAGTTTGTAGATTCCTGGCTTGGCACTGCCCTGCCTGCCAGGCCAAGTGGCCAGAAATGAAGGCCATTTTCCATGGGAAAAACGAAGTCCTTTCCCCAGGGTCTCAGGAATATGTTCAAGGTGGCGTTTGAGGCTCTAAGTACTTCCAGGGCCCTAGTTGCTGGCAGCTTTTCTTTTGGAAAAATCCAGCAACGATTGCATCATTCTAGCTAGGCTCCCACTTTCTGCCAGGGTGAGTGGCTGCCAAGGGAGGCCATTTGCCATGGGAAAAAGAAGTCCTTTCCCCAGGGTCTGGGTGTCAGATGAAAGGTGGCCTTTGGGGTTCTGAGGACTTGTAGGGTAGTACTTACTGGCTAGAGTAGAGGAAATGGATTCTTTTTGAATATCTGTCCCACAGGTCCTGGTTGTCCTTGATGGGCTGCAGCTGTGAGCATTGAAGAGAACTGGGATAAAAGGGGGCGGCGTAGCCATTCAGGGAGAGCCTTGAAGGAGCCCTGAACTGGGAAAGAACAGCATGCAGAAGAAAGCGTCTGTGCTGTGAAGATCTGCAGCCATAAGAACACACCGAGGAGGTATGGACTTTAGCAATCTGAGAACAGCATGATGGGACTCTAGAGAAATAGAAGAACAACAAGTGGCAGCTTTCGATTTGGAGCAATCCAGCAAAGCTTGCAAATTTCTTGCTGGGCACCACCCTCTTGGTCAGGGCGAGTGGCCAGAAATGGAGGCCATTTTCCATGGGGAAAACGAAGTCATTGGCCCAGGCTCTGGGTGTCAGATGACTGGTGGCATCTGGGGCTGTAAGGACTTGCAGGGTCCTAGTTGCTGGCAGCTTTCGTTCTGGAAGGATCCAGCAGAGTTTGTAGATTCCTGGCTTGGCACTGCCCTGCCTGCCAGGCAGAGTGGCCACAAATGAAGGCCATTTTCCATGGGAAAAACGAAGTCCTTTCCCCAGGGTCTCAGGAATATGTTCAAGGTGGCGTTTGAGGCTCTAAGTACTTCCAGGGCCCTAGTTGCTGCCAGCTTTTCTTTTGGAAAAATCCAGCAACGATTGCATCATTCTAGCTAGGCTCCCACTTTCTGCCAGGGTGAGTGGCTGCCAAGGGAGGCCATTTGCCATGGGAAAAAGAAGTCCTTTCCCCAGGGTCTGGGTGTCAGATGAAAGGTGGCCTTTGGGGTTCTGAGGACTTGTAGGGTAGTACTTACTGGCTAGAGTAGAGGAAATGGATTCTATTTGAATATCTGTCTAGAGGCTTTGCCCCACAGGTCCTGGTTGTCCTTGATGGGCTGCAGCTGTGAGCATTGAAGAGAACTGGGATAAAAGGGGGCGGCGTAGCCATTCAGGGAGAGCCTTGAAGGAGCCCTGAACTGGGAAAGAACAGCATGCAGAAGAAAGCGTCTGTGCTGTGAAGATCTGCAGCCATAAGAACACACCGAGGAGGTATGGACTTTAGCAATCTGAGAACAGCATGATGGGACTCTAGAGAAATAGAACAACAACAAGTGGCAGCTTTCGATTTGGAGCAATCCAGCAAAGCTTGCAAATTTCTTGCTGGGCACCACCCTCTTGGTCAGGGCGAGTGGCCAGAAATGGAGGCCATTTTCCATGGGGAAAACGAAGTCATTGGCCCAGGCTCTGGGTGTCAGATGAAAGGTGGCGTCTGGGGCTCTAAGGACTTGCAGGGTCCTAGTTGCTGGCAGCTTTCGTTCTGGAAGGATCCAGCACAGTTTGTAGATTCCTGGCTTGGCACTGCCCTGCCTGCCAGGCCAAGTGGCCACAAATGAAGGCCATTTCCCATGGGAAAAACGAAGTCCTTTCCCCAGGGTCTCAGGAATATGTTCAAGGTGGCGTTTGAGGCTCTAAGTACTTCCAGGGCCCTAGTTGCTGCCAGCTTTTCTTTTGGAAAAATCCAGCAACGATTGCATCATTCTAGCTAGGCTCCCACTTTCTGCCAGGGTGAGTGGCTGCCAAGGGAGGCCATTTGCCATGGGAAAAAGAAGTCCTTTCCCCAGGGTCTGGGTGTCAGATGAAAGGTGGCCTTTGGGGTTCTGAGGACTTGTAGGGTAGTACTTACTGGCTAGAGTAGAGGAAATGGATTCTATTTGAATATCTGTCCCACAGGTCCTGGTTGTCCTTGATGGGCTGCAGCTGTGAGCATTGAAGAGAACTGGGATAAAAGGGGGCGGCGTAGCCATTCAGGGAGAGCCTTGAAGGAGCCCTGAACTGGGAAAGAACAGCATGCAGAAGAAAGCGTCTGTGCTGTGAAGATCTGCAGCCATAAGAACACACCGAGGAGGTATGGACTTTAGCAATCTGAGAACAGCATGATGGGACTCTAGAGAAATAGAACAACAACAAGTGGTAGCTTTAGATTTGGAGCAATCCAGCAAAGCTTGCAAATTTCTTGCTGGGCACCACCCTCTTGGTCAGGGCGAGTGGCCAGAAATGGAGGCCATTTTCCATGGGGAAAACGAAGTCATTGGCCCAGGCTCTGGGTGTCAGATGACTGGTGGCATCTGGGGCTCTAAGGACTTGCAGGGTCCTAGTTGCTGGCAGCTTTCGTTCTGGAAGGATCCAGCACAGTTTGTAGATTCCTGGCTTGGCACTGCCCTGCCTGCCAGGCAGAGTGGCCACAAATGAAGGCCATTTTCCATGGGAAAAACGAAGTCCTTTCCCCAGGGTCTCAGGAATATGTTCAAGGTGGCGTTTGAGGCTCTAAGTACTTCCAGGGCCCTAGTTGCTGCCAGCTTTTCTTTTGGAAAAATCCAGCAACGATTGCATCATTCTAGCTAGGCTCCCACTTTCTGCCAGGGTGAGTGGCTGCCAAGGGAGGCCATTTGCCATGGGAAAAAGAAGTCCTTTCCCCAGGGTCTGGGTGTCAGATGAAAGGTGGCCTTTGGGGTTCTGAGGACTTGTAGGGTAGTACTTACTGGCTAGAGTAGAGGAAATGGATTCTATTTGAATATCTGTCTAGAGGCTTTGCCCCACAGGTCCTGGTTGTCCTTGATGGGCTGCAGCTGTGAGCATTGAAGAGAACTGGGATAAAAGGGGGCGGCGTAGCCATTCAGGGAGAGCCTTGAAGGAGCCCTGAACTGGGAAAGAACAGCATGCAGAAGAAAGCGTCTGTGCTGTGAAGATCTGCAGCCATAAGAACACACCGAGGAGGTATGGACTTTAGCAATCTGAGAACAGCATGATGGGACTCTAGAGAAATAGAACAACAACAAGTGGTAGCTTTCGATTTGGAGCAATCCAGCAAAGCTTGCAAATTTCTTGCTGGGCACCACCCTCTTGGTCAGGGCGAGTGGCCAGAAATGGAGGCCATTTTCCATGGGGAAAACGAAGTCATTGGCCCAGGCTCTGGGTGTCAGATGACTGGTGGCATCTGGGGCTCTAAGGACTTGCAGGGTCCTAGTTGCTGGCAGCTTTCGTTCTGGAAGGATCCAGCAGAGTTTGTAGATTCCTGGCTTGGCACTGCCCTGCCTGCCAGGCCAAGTGGCCACAAATGAAGGCCATTTTCCATGGGAAAAACGAAGTCCTTTCCCCAGGGTCTCAGTAATATGTTCAAGGTGGCGTTTGAGGCTCTAAGTACTTCCAGGGCCCTAGTTGCTGGCAGCTTTTCTTTTGGAAAAATCCAGCAACGATTGCATCATTCTAGCTAGGCTCCCACTTTCTGCCAGGGTGAGTGGCTGCCAAGGGAGGCCATTTGCCATGGGAAAAAGAAGTCCTTTCCCCAGGGTCTGGGTGTCAGATGAAAGGTGGCCTTTGGGGTTCTGAGGACTTGTAGGGTAGTACTTACTGGCTAGAGTAGAGGAAATGGATTCTATTTGAATATCTGTCTAGAGGCTTTGCCC
The DNA here is from genome assembly GCF_051311805.1 of Agelaius phoeniceus. Classification (NCBI taxonomy): domain Eukaryota; kingdom Metazoa; phylum Chordata; class Aves; order Passeriformes; family Icteridae; genus Agelaius; species Agelaius phoeniceus. The sequence goes on from NW_027509930.1 coordinate 77,851, forward strand.
CACAGGTCCTGGTTGTCCTTGATGGGCTGCAGCTGTGAGCATTGAAGAGAACTGGGATAAAAGGGGGCGGCGTAGCCATTCAGGGAGAGCCTTGAAGGAGCCCTGAACTGGGAAAGAACAGCATGCAGAAGAAAGCGTCTGTGCTGTGAAGATCTGCAGCCATAAGAACACACCGAGGAGGTATGGACTTTAGCAATCTGAGAACAGCATGATGGGACTCTAGAGAAATAGAACAACAACAAGTGGCAGCTTTAGATTTGGAGCAATCCAGCAAAGCTTGCAAATTTCTTGCTGGGCACCACCCTCTTGGTCAGGGCGAGTGGCCAGAAATGGAGGCCATTTTCCATGGGGAAAACGAAGTCATTGGCCCAGGCTCTGGGTGTCAGATGACTGGTGGCATCTGGGGCTCTAAGGACTTGCAGGGTCCTAGTTGCTGGCAGCTTTCGTTCTGGAAGGATCCAGCAGAGTTTGTAGATTCCTGGCTTGGCACTGCCCTGCCTGCCAGGCCAAGTGGCCACAAATGAAGGCCATTTTCCATGGGAAAAACGAAGTCCTTTCCCCAGGGTCTCAGTAATATGTTCAAGGTGGCGTTTGAGGCTCTAAGTACTTCCAGGGCCCTAGTTGCTGCCAGCTTTTCTTTTGGAAAAATCCAGCAACGATTGCATCATTCTAGCTAGGCTCCCACTTTCTGCCAGGGTGAGTGGCTGCCAAGGGAGGCCATTTGCCATGGGAAAAAGAAGTCCTTTCCCCAGGGTCTGGGTGTCAGATGAAAGGTGGCCTTTGGGGTTCTGAGGACTTGTAGGGTAGTACTTACTGGCTAGAGTAGAGGAAATGGATTCTATTTGAATATCTGTCCCACAGGTCCTGGTTGTCCTTGATGGGCTGCAGCTGTGAGCATTGAAGAGAACTGGGATAAAAGGGGGCGGCGTAGCCATTCAGGGAGAGCCTTGAAGGAGCCCTGAACTGGGAAAGAACAGCATGCAGAAGAAAGCGTCTGTGCTGTGAAGATCTGCAGCCATAAGAACACACCGAGGAGGTATGGACTTTAGCAATCTGAGAACAGCATGATGGGACTCTAGAGAAATAGAACAACAACAAGTGGTAGCTTTAGATTTGGAGCAATCCAGCAAAGCTTGCAAATTTCTTGCTGGGCACCACCCTCTTGGTCAGGGTGAGAGGCCAGAAATGGAGGCCATTTTCCATGGGGAAAACGAAGTCATTGGCCCAGGCTCTGGGTGTCAGATGAAAGGTGGCGTCTGGGGCTCTAAGGACTTGCAGGGTCCTAGTTGCTGGCAGCTTTCGTTCTGGAAGGATCCAGCATAGTTTGTAGATTCCTGGCTTGGCACTGCCCTGCCTGCCAGGCCAAGTGGCCAGAAATGAAGGCCATTTTCCATGGGAAAAACGAAGTCCTTTCCCCAGGGTCTCAGGAATATGTTCAAGGTGGCGTTTGAGGCTCTAAGTACTTCCAGGGCCCTAGTTGCTGGCAGCTTTTCTTTTGGAAAAATCCAGCAACGATTGCATCATTCTAGCTAGGCTCCCACTTTCTGCCAGGGTGAGTGGCTGCCAAGGGAGGCCATTTGCCATGGGAAAAAGAAGTCCTTTCCCCAGGGTCTGGGTGTCAGATGAAAGGTGGCCTTTGGGGTTCTGAGGACTTGTAGGGTAGTACTTACTGGCTAGAGTAGAGGAAATGGATTCTATTTGAATATCTGTCCCACAGGTCCTGGTTGTCCTTGATGGGCTGCAGCTGTGAGCATTGAAGAGAACTGGGATAAAAGGGGGCGGCGTAGCCATTCAGGGAGAGCCTTGAAGGAGCCCTGAACTGGGAAAGAACAGCATGCAGAAGAAAGCGTCTGTGCTGTGAAGATCTGCAGCCATAAGAACACACCGAGGAGGTATGGACTTTAGCAATCTGAGAACAGCATGATGGGACTCTAGAGAAATAGAAGAACAACAAGTGGCAGCTTTCGATTTGGAGCAATCCAGCAAAGCTTGCAAATTTCTTGCTGGGCACCACCCTCTTGGTCAGGGCGAGTGGCCAGAAATGGAGGCCATTTTCCATGGGGAAAACGAAGTCATTGGCCCAGGCTCTGGGTGTCAGATGACTGGTGGCATCTGGGGCTGTAAGGACTTGCAGGGTCCTAGTTGCTGGCAGCTTTCGTTCTGGAAGGATCCAGCAGAGTTTGTAGATTCCTGGCTTGGCACTGCCCTGCCTGCCAGGCAGAGTGGCCACAAATGAAGGCCATTTTCCATGGGAAAAACGAAGTCCTTTCCCCAGGGTCTCAGGAATATGTTCAAGGTGGCGTTTGAGGCTCTAAGTACTTCCAGGGCCCTAGTTGCTGCCAGCTTTTCTTTTGGAAAAATCCAGCAACGATTGCATCATTCTAGCTAGGCTCCCACTTTCTGCCAGGGTGAGTGGCTGCCAAGGGAGGCCATTTGCCATGGGAAAAAGAAGTCCTTTCCCCAGGGTCTGGGTGTCAGATGAAAGGTGGCCTTTGGGGTTCTGAGGACTTGTAGGGTAGTACTTACTGGCTAGAGTAGAGGAAATGGATTCTATTTGAATATCTGTCTAGAGGCTTTGCCCCACAGGTCCTGGTTGTCCTTGATGGGCTGCAGCTGTGAGCATTGAAGAGAACTGGGATAAAAGGGGGCGGCGTAGCCATTCAGGGAGAGCCTTGAAGGAGCCCTGAACTGGGAAAGAACAGCATGCAGAAGAAAGCGTCTGTGCTGTGAAGATCTGCAGCCATAAGAACACACCGAGGAGGTATGGACTTTAGCAATCTGAGAACAGCATGATGGGACTCTAGAGAAATAGAACAACAACAAGTGGCAGCTTTCGATTTGGAGCAATCCAGCAAAGCTTGCAAATTTCTTGCTGGGCACCACCCTCTTGGTCAGGGCGAGTGGCCAGAAATGGAGGCCATTTTCCATGGGGAAAACGAAGTCATTGGCCCAGGCTCTGGGTGTCAGATGAAAGGTGGCGTCTGGGGCTCTAAGGACTTGCAGGGTCCTAGTTGCTGGCAGCTTTCGTTCTGGAAGGATCCAGCACAGTTTGTAGATTCCTGGCTTGGCACTGCCCTGCCTGCCAGGCCAAGTGGCCACAAATGAAGGCCATTTCCCATGGGAAAAACGAAGTCCTTTCCCCAGGGTCTCAGGAATATGTTCAAGGTGGCGTTTGAGGCTCTAAGTACTTCCAGGGCCCTAGTTGCTGCCAGCTTTTCTTTTGGAAAAATCCAGCAACGATTGCATCATTCTAGCTAGGCTCCCACTTTCTGCCAGGGTGAGTGGCTGCCAAGGGAGGCCATTTGCCATGGGAAAAAGAAGTCCTTTCCCCAGGGTCTGGGTGTCAGATGAAAGGTGGCCTTTGGGGTTCTGAGGACTTGTAGGGTAGTACTTACTGGCTAGAGTAGAGGAAATGGATTCTATTTGAATATCTGTCCCACAGGTCCTGGTTGTCCTTGATGGGCTGCAGCTGTGAGCATTGAAGAGAACTGGGATAAAAGGGGGCGGCGTAGCCATTCAGGGAGAGCCTTGAAGGAGCCCTGAACTGGGAAAGAACAGCATGCAGAAGAAAGCGTCTGTGCTGTGAAGATCTGCAGCCATAAGAACACACCGAGGAGGTATGGACTTTAGCAATCTGAGAACAGCATGATGGGACTCTAGAGAAATAGAACAACAACAAGTGGTAGCTTTAGATTTGGAGCAATCCAGCAAAGCTTGCAAATTTCTTGCTGGGCACCACCCTCTTGGTCAGGGCGAGTGGCCAGAAATGGAGGCCATTTTCCATGGGGAAAACGAAGTCATTGGCCCAGGCTCTGGGTGTCAGATGACTGGTGGCATCTGGGGCTCTAAGGACTTGCAGGGTCCTAGTTGCTGGCAGCTTTCGTTCTGGAAGGATCCAGCATAGTTTGTAGATTCCTGGCTTGGCACTGCCCTGCCTGCCAGGCCAAGTGGCCACAAATGAAGGCCATTTCCCATGGGAAAAACGAAGTCCTTTCCCCAGGGTCTCAGGAATATGTTCAAGGTGGCGTTTGAGGCTCTAAGTACTTCCAGGGCCCTAGTTGCTGCCAGCTTTTCTTTTGGAAAAATCCAGCAACGATTGCATCATTCTAGCTAGGCTCCCACTTTCTGCCAGGGTGAGTGGCTGCCAAGGGAGGCCATTTGCCATGGGAAAAAGAAGTCCTTTCCCCAGGGTCTGGGTGTCAGATGAAAGGTGGCCTTTGGGGTTCTGAGGACTTGTAGGGTAGTACTTACTGGCTAGAGTAGAGGAAATGGATTCTATTTGAATATCTGTCCCACAGGTCCTGGTTGTCCTTGATGGGCTGCAGCTGTGAGCATTGAAGAGAACTGGGATAAAAGGGGGCGGCGTAGCCATTCAGGGAGAGCCTTGAAGGAGCCCTGAACTGGGAAAGAACAGCATGCAGAAGAAAGCGTCTGTGCTGTGAAGATCTGCAGCCATAAGAACACACCGAGGAGGTATGGACTTTAGCAATCTGAGAACAGCATGATGGGACTCTAGAGAAATAGAACAACAACAAGTGGTAGCTTTAGATTTGGAGCAATCCAGCAAAGCTTGCAAATTTCTTGCTGGGCACCACCCTCTTGGTCAGGGCGAGTGGCCAGAAATGGAGGCCATTTTCCATGGGGAAAACGAAGTCATTGGCCCAGGCTCTGGGTGTCAGATGACTGGTGGCATCTGGGGCTCTAAGGACTTGCAGGGTCCTAGTTGCTGGCAGCTTTCGTTCTGGAAGGATCCAGCAGAGTTTGTAGATTCCTGGCTTGGCACTGCCCTGCCTGCCAGGCAGAGTGGCCACAAATGAAGGCCATTTTCCATGGGAAAAACGAAGTCCTTTCCCCAGGGTCTCAGGAATATGTTCAAGGTGGCGTTTGAGGCTCTAAGTACTTCCAGGGCCCTAGTTGCTGGCAGCTTTTCTTTTGGAAAAATCCAGCAACGATTGCATCATTCTAGCTAGGCTCCCACTTTCTGCCAGGGTGAGTGGCTGCCAAGGGAGGCCATTTGCCATGGGAAAAAGAAGTCCTTTCCCCAGGGTCTGGGTGTCAGATGAAAGGTGGCCTTTGGGGTTCTGAGGACTTGTAGGGTAGTACTTACTGGCTAGAGTAGAGGAAATGGATTCTATTTGAATATCTGTCTAGAGGCTTTGCCCCACAGGTCCTGGTTGTCCTTGATGGGCTGCAGCTGTGAGCATTGAAGAGAACTGGGATAAAAGGGGGCGGCGTAGCCATTCAGGGAGAGCCTTGAAGGAGCCCTGAACTGGGAAAGAACAGCATGCAGAAGAAAGCGTCTGTGCTGTGAAGATCTGCAGCCATAAGAACACACCGAGGAGGTATGGACTTTAGCAATCTGAGAACAGCATGATGGGACTCTAGAGAAATAGAAGAACAACAAGTGGTAGCTTTAGATTTGGAGCAATCCAGCAAAGCTTGCAAATTTCTTGCTGGGCACCACCCTCTTGGTCAGGGCGAGTGGCCAGAAATGGAGGCCATTTTCCATGGGGAAAACGAAGTCATTGGCCCAGGCTCTGGGTGTCAGATGACTGGTGGCATCTGGGGCTCTAAGGACTTGCAGGGTCCTAGTTGCTGGCAGCTTTCGTTCTGGAAGGATCCAGCAGAGTTTGTAGATTCCTGGCTTGGCACTGCCCTGCCTGCCAGGCAGAGTGGCCACAAATGAAGGCCATTTTCCATGGGAAAAACGAAGTCCTTTCCCCAGGGTCTCAGGAATATGTTCAAGGTGGCGTTTGAGGCTCTAAGTACTTCCAGGGCCCTAGTTGCTGCCAGCTTTTCTTTTGGAAAAATCCAGCAACGATTGCATCATTCTAGCTAGGCTCCCACTTTCTGCCAGGGTGAGTGGCTGCCAAGGGAGGCCATTTGCCATGGGAAAAAGAAGTCCTTTCCCCAGGGTCTGGGTGTCAGATGAAAGGTGGCCTTTGGGGTTCTGAGGACTTGTAGGGTAGTACTTACTGGCTAGAGTAGAGGAAATGGATTCTATTTGAATATCTGTCCCACAGGTCCTGGTTGTCCTTGATGGGCTGCAGCTGTGAGCATTGAAGAGAACTGGGATAAAAGGGGGCGGCGTAGCCATTCAGGGAGAGCCTTGAAGGAGCCCTGAACTGGGAAAGAACAGCATGCAGAAGAAAGCGTCTGTGCTGTGAAGATCTGCAGCCATAAGAACACACCGAGGAGGTATGGACTTTAGCAATCTGAGAACAGCATGATGGGACTCTAGAGAAATAGAACAACAACAAGTGGTAGCTTTCGATTTGGAGCAATCCAGCAAAGCTTGCAAATTTCTTGCTGGGCACCACCCTCTTGGTCAGGGCGAGTGGCCAGAAATGGAGGCCATTTTCCATGGGGAAAACGAAGTCATTGGCCCAGGCTCTGGGTGTCAGATGAAAGGTGGCGTCTGGGGCTCTAAGGACTTGCAGGGTCCTAGTTGCTGGCAGCTTTCGTTCTGGAAGGATCCAGCATAGTTTGTAGATTCCTGGCTTGGCACTGCCCTGCCTGCCAGGCCAAGTGGCCACAAATGAAGGCCATTTCCCATGGGAAAAACGAAGTCCTTTCCCCAGGGTCTCAGGAATATGTTCAAGGTGGCGTTTGAGGCTCTAAGTACTTCCAGGGCCCTAGTTGCTGCCAGCTTTTCTTTTGGAAAAATCCAGCAACGATTGCATCATTCTAGCTAGGCTCCCACTTTCTGCCAGGGTGAGTGGCTGCCAAGGGAGGCCATTTGCCATGGGAAAAAGAAGTCCTTTCCCCAGGGTCTGGGTGTCAGATGAAAGGTGGCCTTTGGGGTTCTGAGGACTTGTAGGGTAGTACTTACTGGCTAGAGTAGAGGAAATGGATTCTATTTGAATATCTGTCCCACAGGTCCTGGTTGTCCTTGATGGGCTGCAGCTGTGAGCATTGAAGAGAACTGGGATAAAAGGGGGCGGCGTAGCCATTCAGGGAGAGCCTTGAAGGAGCCCTGAACTGGGAAAGAACAGCATGCAGAAGAAAGCGTCTGTGCTGTGAAGATCTGCAGCCATAAGAACACACCGAGGAGGTATGGCCTTTAGCAATCTGAGAACAGCATGATGGGACTCTAGAGAAATAGAACAACAACAAGTGGCAGCTTTCGATTTGGAGCAATCCAGCAAAGCTTGCAAATTTCTTGCTGGGCACCACCCTCTTGGTCAGGGCGAGTGGCCAGAAATGGAGGCCATTTTCCATGGGGAAAACGAAGTCATTGGCCCAGGCTCTGGGTGTCAGATGACTGGTGGCATCTGGGGCTCTAAGGACTTGCAGGGTCCTAGTTGCTGGCAGCTTTCGTTCTGGAAGGATCCAGCAGAGTTTGTAGATTCCTGGCTTGGCACTGCCCTGCCTGCCAGGCCAAGTGGCCACAAATGAAGGCCATTTTCCATGGGAAAAACGAAGTCCTTTCCCCAGGGTCTCAGTAATATGTTCAAGGTGGCGTTTGAGGCTCTAAGTACTTCCAGGGCCCTAGTTGCTGGCAGCTTTTCTTTTGGAAAAATCCAGCAACGATTGCATCATTCTAGCTAGGCTCCCACTTTCTGCCAGGGTGAGTGGCTGCCAAGGGAGGCCATTTGCCATGGGAAAAAGAAGTCCTTTCCCCAGGGTCTGGGTGTCAGATGAAAGGTGGCCTTTGGGGTTCTGAGGACTTGTAGGGTAGTACTTACTGGCTAGAGTAGAGGAAATGGATTCTATTTGAATATCTGTCCCACAGGTCCTGGTTGTCCTTGATGGGCTGCAGCTGTGAGCATTGAAGAGAACTGGGATAAAAGGGGGCGGCGTAGCCATTCAGGGAGAGCCTTGAAGGAGCCCTGAACTGGGAAAGAACAGCATGCAGAAGAAAGCGTCTGTGCTGTGAAGATCTGCAGCCATAAGAACACACCGAGGAGGTATGGACTTTAGCAATCTGAGAACAGCATGATGGGACTCTAGAGAAATAGAACAACAACAAGTGGCAGCTTTAGATTTGGAGCAATCCAGCAAAGCTTGCAAATTTCTTGCTGGGCACCACCCTCTTGGTCAGGGCGAGTGGCCAGAAATGGAGGCCATTTTCCATGGGGAAAACAAAGTCATTGGCCCAGGCTCTGGGTGTCAGATGACTGGTGGCATCTGGGGCTCTAAGGACTTGCAGGGTCCTAGTTGCTGGCAGCTTTCGTTCTGGAAGGATCCAGCACAGTTTGTAGATTCCTGGCTTGGCACTGCCCTGCCTGCCAGGCCAAGTGGCCAGAAATGAAGGCCATTTTCCATGGGAAAAACGAAGTCCTTTCCCCAGGGTCTCAGTAATATGTTCAAGGTGGCGTTTGAGGCTCTAAGTACTTCCAGGGCCCTAGTTGCTGCCAGCTTTTCTTTTGGAAAAATCCAGCAACGATTGCATCATTCTAGCTAGGCTCCCACTTTCTGCCAGGGTGAGTGGCTGCCAAGGGAGGCCATTTGCCATGGGAAAAAGAAGTCCTTTCCCCAGGGTCTGGGTGTCAGATGAAAGGTGGCCTTTGGGGTTCTGAGGACTTGTAGGGTAGTACTTACTGGCTAGAGTAGAGGAAATGGATTCTATTTGAATATCTGTCTAGAGGCTTTGCCCCACAGGTCCTGGTTGTCCTTGATGGGCTGCAGCTGTGAGCATTGAAGAGAACTGGGATAAAAGGGGGCGGCGTAGCCATTCAGGGAGAGCCTTGAAGGAGCCCTGAACTGGGAAAGAACAGCATGCAGAAGAAAGCGTCTGTGCTGTGAAGATCTGCAGCCATAAGAACACACCGAGGAGGTATGGACTTTAGCAATCTGAGAACAGCATGATGGGACTCTAGAGAAATAGAACAACAACAAGTGGCAGCTTTCGATTTGGAGCAATCCAGCAAAGCTTGCAAATTTCTTGCTGGGCACCACCCTCTTGGTCAGGGCGAGTGGCCAGAAATGGAGGCCATTTTCCATGGGGAAAACGAAGTCATTGGCCCAGGCTCTGGGTGTCAGATGAAAGGTGGCGTCTGGGGCTCTAAGGACTTGCAGGGTCCTAGTTGCTGGCAGCTTTCGTTCTGGAAGGATCCAGCACAGTTTGTAGATTCCTGGCTTGGCACTGCCCTGCCTGCCAGGCCAAGTGGCCACAAATGAAGGCCATTTCCCATGGGAAAAACGAAGTCCTTTCCCCAGGGTCTCAGGAATATGTTCAAGGTGGCGTTTGAGGCTCTAAGTACTTCCAGGGCCCTAGTTGCTGCCAGCTTTTCTTTTGGAAAAATCCAGCAACGATTGCATCATTCTAGCTAGGCTCCCACTTTCTGCCAGGGTGAGTGGCTGCCAAGGGAGGCCATTTGCCATGGGAAAAAGAAGTCCTTTCCCCAGGGTCTGGGTGTCAGATGAAAGGTGGCCTTTGGGGTTCTGAGGACTTGTAGGGTAGTACTTACTGGCTAGAGTAGAGGAAATGGATTCTATTTGAATATCTGTCCCACAGGTCCTGGTTGTCCTTGATGGGCTGCAGCTGTGAGCATTGAAGAGAACTGGGATAAAAGGGGGCGGCGTAGCCATTCAGGGAGAGCCTTGAAGGAGCCCTGAACTGGGAAAGAACAGCATGCAGAAGAAAGCGTCTGTGCTGTGAAGATCTGCAGCCATAAGAACACACCGAGGAGGTATGGACTTTAGCAATCTGAGAACAGCATGATGGGACTCTAGAGAAATAGAACAACAACAAGTGGTAGCTTTCGATTTGGAGCAATCCAGCAAAGCTTGCAAATTTCTTGCTGGGCACCACCCTCTTGGTCAGGGCGAGTGGCCAGAAATGGAGGCCATTTTCCATGGGGAAAACGAAGTCATTGGCCCAGGCTCTGGGTGTCAGATGACTGGTGGCATCTGGGGCTGTAAGGACTTGCAGGGTCCTAGTTGCTGGCAGCTTTCGTTCTGGAAGGATCCAGCAGAGTTTGTAGATTCCTGGCTTGGCACTGCCCTGCCTGCCAGGCAGAGTGGCCACAAATGAAGGCCATTTTCCATGGGAAAAACGAAGTCCTTTCCCCAGGGTCTCAGGAATATGTTCAAGGTGGCGTTTGAGGCTCTAAGTACTTCCAGGGCCCTAGTTGCTGCCAGCTTTTCTTTTGGAAAAATCCAGCAACGATTGCATCATTCTAGCTAGGCTCCCACTTTCTGCCAGGGTGAGTGGCTGCCAAGGGAGGCCATTTGCCATGGGAAAAAGAAGTCCTTTCCCCAGGGTCTGGGTGTCAGATGAAAGGTGGCCTTTGGGGTTCTGAGGACTTGTAGGGTACTACTTACTGGCTAGAGTAGAGGAAATGGATTCTATTTGAATATCTGTCCCACAGGTCCTGGTTGTCCTTGATGGGCTGCAGCTGTGAGCATTGAAGAGAACTGGGATAAAAGGGGGCGGCGTAGCCATTCAGGGAGAGCCTTGAAGGAGCCCTGAACTGGGAAAGAACAGCATGCAGAAGAAAGCGTCTGTGCTGTGAAGATCTGCAGCCATAAGAACACACCGAGGAGGTATGGACTTTAGCAATCTGAGAACAGCATGATGGGACTCTAGAGAAATAGAACAACAACAAGTGGTAGCTTTAGATTTGGAGCAATCCAGCAAAGCTTGCAAATTTCTTGCTGGGCACCACCCTCTTGGTCAGGGCGAGTGGCCAGAAATGGAGGCCATTTTCCATGGGGAAAACGAAGTCATTGGCCCAGGCTCTGGGTGTCAGATGACTGGTGGCATCTGGGGCTCTAAGGACTTGCAGGGTCCTAGTTGCTGGCAGCTTTCGTTCTGGAAGGATCCAGCATAGTTTGTAGATTCCTGGCTTGGCACTGCCCTGCCTGCCAGGCCAAGTGGCCACAAATGAAGGCCATTTCCCATGGGAAAAACGAAGTCCTTTCCCCAGGGTCTCAGTAATATGTTCAAGGTGGCGTTTGAGGCTCTAAGTACTTCCAGGGCCCTAGTTGCTGCCAGCTTTTCTTTTGGAAAAATCCAGCAACGATTGCATCATTCTAGCTAGGCTCCCACTTTCTGCCAGGGTGAGTGGCTGCCAAGGGAGGCCATTTGCCATGGGAAAAAGAAGTCCTTTCCCCAGGGTCTGGGTGTCAGATGAAAGGTGGCCTTTGGGGTTCTGAGGACTTGTAGGGTAGTACTTACTGGCTAGAGTAGAGGAAATGGATTCTATTTGAATATCTGTCCCACAGGTCCTGGTTGTCCTTGATGGGCTGCAGCTGTGAGCATTGAAGAGAACTGGGATAAAAGGGGGCGGCGTAGCCATTCAGGGAGAGCCTTGAAGGAGCCCTGAACTGGGAAAGAACAGCATGCAGAAGAAAGCGTCTGTGCTGTGAAGATCTGCAGCCATAAGAACACACCGAGGAGGTATGGACTTTAGCAATCTGAGAACAGCATGATGGGACTCTAGAGAAATAGAACAACAACAAGTGGTAGCTTTAGATTTGGAGCAATCCAGCAAAGCTTGCAAATTTCTTGCTGGGCACCACCCTCTTGGTCAGGGCGAGTGGCCAGAAATGGAGGCCATTTTCCATGGGGAAAACGAAGTCATTGGCCCAGGCTCTGGGTGTCAGATGACTGGTGGCATCTGGGGCTCTAAGGACTTGCAGGGTCCTAGTTGCTGGCAGCTTTCGTTCTGGAAGGATCCAGCACAGTTTGTAGATTCCTGGCTTGGCACTGCCCTGCCTGCCAGGCAGAGTGGCCACAAATGAAGGCCATTTTCCATGGGAAAAACGAAGTCCTTTCCCCAGGGTCTCAGGAATATGTTCAAGGTGGCGTTTGAGGCTCTAAGTACTTCCAGGGCCCTAGTTGCTGCCAGCTTTTCTTTTGGAAAAATCCAGCAACGATTGCATCATTCTAGCTAGGCTCCCACTTTCTGCCAGGGTGAGTGGCTGCCAAGGGAGGCCATTTGCCATGGGAAAAAGAAGTCCTTTCCCCAGGGTCTGGGTGTCAGATGAAAGGTGGCCTTTGGGGTTCTGAGGACTTGTAGGGTAGTACTTACTGGCTAGAGTAGAGGAAATGGATTCTATTTGAATATCTGTCTAGAGGCTTTGCCCCACAGGTCCTGGTTGTCCTTGATGGGCTGCAGCTGTGAGCATTGAAGAGAACTGGGATAAAAGGGGGCGGCGTAGCCATTCAGGGAGAGCCTTGAAGGAGCCCTGAACTGGGAAAGAACAGCATGCAGAAGAAAGCGTCTGTGCTGTGAAGATCTGCAGCCATAAGAACACACCGAGGAGGTATGGACTTTAGCAATCTGAGAACAGCATGATGGGACTCTAGAGAAATAGAAGAACAACAAGTGGTAGCTTTCGATTTGGAGCAATCCAGCAAAGCTTGCAAATTTCTTGCTGGGCACCACCCTCTTGGTCAGGGCGAGTGGCCAGAAATGGAGGCCATTTTCCATGGGGAAAACGAAGTCATTGGCCCAGGCTCTGGGTGTCAGATGACTGGTGGCATCTGGGGCTGTAAGGACTTGCAGGGTCCTAGTTGCTGGCAGCTTTCGTTCTGGAAGGATCCAGCAGAGTTTGTAGATTCCTGGCTTGGCACTGCCCTGCCTGCCAGGCAGAGTGGCCACAAATGAAGGCCATTTTCCATGGGAAAAACGAAGTCCTTTCCCCAGGGTCTCAGGAATATGTTCAAGGTGGCGTTTGAGGCTCTAAGTACTTCCAGGGCCCTAGTTGCTGGCAGCTTTTCTTTTGGAAAAATCCAGCAACGATTGCATCATTCTAGCTAGGCTCCCACTTTCTGCCAGGGTGAGTGGCTGCCAAGGGAGGCCATTTGCCATGGGAAAAAGAAGTCCTTTCCCCAGGGTCTGGGTGTCAGATGAAAGGTGGCCTTTGGGGTTCTGAGGACTTGTAGGGTAGTACTTACTGGCTAGAGTAGAGGAAATGGATTCTATTTGAATATCTGTCTAGAGGCTTTGCCCCACAGGTCCTGGTTGTCCTTGATGGGCTGCAGCTGTGAGCATTGAAGAGAACTGGGATAAAAGGGGGCGGCGTAGCCATTCAGGGAGAGCCTTGAAGGAGCCCTGAACTGGGAAAGAACAGCATGCAGAAGAAAGCGTCTGTGCTGTGAAGATCTGCAGCCATAAGAACACACCGAGGAGGTATGGACTTTAGCAATCTGAGAACAGCATGATGGGACTCTAGAGAAATAGAAGAACAACAAGTGGTAGCTTTAGATTTGGAGCAATCCAGCAAAGCTTGCAAATTTCTTGCTGGGCACCACCCTCTTGGTCAGGGCGAGTGGCCAGAAATGGAGGCCATTTTCCATGGGGAAAACGAAGTCATTGGCCCAGGCTCTGGGTGTCAGATGACTGGTGGCATCTGGGGCTGTAAGGACTTGCAGGGTCCTAGTTGCTGGCAGCTTTCGTTCTGGAAGGATCCAGCAGAGTTTGTAGATTCCTGGCTTGGCACTGCCCTGCCTGCCAGGCAGAGTGGCCACAAATGAAGGCCATTTTCCATGGGAAAAACGAAGTCCTTTCCCCAGGGTCTCAGGAATATGTTCAAGGTGGCGTTTGAGGCTCTAAGTACTTCCAGGGCCCTAGTTGCTGCCAGCTTTTCTTTTGGAAAAATCCAGCAACGATTGCATCATTCTAGCTAGGCTCCCACTTTCTGCCAGGGTGAGTGGCTGCCAAGGGAGGCCATTTGCCATGGGAAAAAGAAGTCCTTTCCCCAGGGTCTGGGTGTCAGATGAAAGGTGGCCTTTGGGGTTCTGAGGACTTGTAGGGTAGTACTTACTGGCTAGAGTAGAGGAAATGGATTCTATTTGAATATCTGTCCCACAGGTCCTGGTTGTCCTTGATGGGCTGCAGCTGTGAGCATTGAAGAGAACTGGGATAAAAGGGGGCGGCGTAGCCATTCAGGGAGAGCCTTGAAGGAGCCCTGAACTGGGAAAGAACAGCATGCAGAAGAAAGCGTCTGTGCTGTGAAGATCTGCAGCCATAAGAACACACCGAGGAGGTATGGACTTTAGCAATCTGAGAACAGCATGATGGGACTCTAGAGAAATAGAACAACAACAAGTGGTAGCTTTCGATTTGGAGCAATCCAGCAAAGCTTGCAAATTTCTTGCTGGGCACCACCCTCTTGGTCAGGGCGAGTGGCCAGAAATGGAGGCCATTTTCCATGGGGAAAACGAAGTCATTGGCCCAGGCTCTGGGTGTCAGATGAAAGGTGGCGTCTGGGGCTCTAAGGACTTGCAGGGTCCTAGTTGCTGGCAGCTTTCGTTCTGGAAGGATCCAGCATAGTTTGTAGATTCCTGGCTTGGCACTGCCCTGCCTGCCAGGCCAAGTGGCCACAAATGAAGGCCATTTCCCATGGGAAAAACGAAGTCCTTTCCCCAGGGTCTCAGGAATATGTTCAAGGTGGCGTTTGAGGCTCTAAGTACTTCCAGGGCCCTAGTTGCTGCCAGCTTTTCTTTTGGAAAAATCCAGCAACGATTGCATCATTCTAGCTAGGCTCCCACTTTCTGCCAGGGTGAGTGGCTGCCAAGGGAGGCCATTTGCCATGGGAAAAAGAAGTCCTTTCCCCAGGGTCTGGGTGTCAGATGAAAGGTGGCCTTTGGGGTTCTGAGGACTTGTAGGGTAGTACTTACTGGCTAGAGTAGAGGAAATGGATTCTATTTGAATATCTGTCCCACAGGTCCTGGTTGTCCTTGATGGGCTGCAGCTGTGAGCATTGAAGAGAACTGGGATAAAAGGGGGCGGCGTAGCCATTCAGGGAGAGCCTTGAAGGAGCCCTGAACTGGGAAAGAACAGCATGCAGAAGAAAGCGTCTGTGCTGTGAAGATCTGCAGCCATAAGAACACACCGAGGAGGTATGGCCTTTAGCAATCTGAGAACAGCATGATGGGACTCTAGAGAAATAGAACAACAACAAGTGGCAGCTTTCGATTTGGAGCAATCCAGCAAAGCTTGCAAATTTCTTGCTGGGCACCACCCTCTTGGTCAGGGCGAGTGGCCAGAAATGGAGGCCATTTTCCATGGGGAAAACGAAGTCATTGGCCCAGGCTCTGGGTGTCAGATGACTGGTGGCATCTGGGGCTCTAAGGACTTGCAGGGTCCTAGTTGCTGGCAGCTTTCGTTCTGGAAGGATCCAGCAGAGTTTGTAGATTCCTGGCTTGGCACTGCCCTGCCTGCCAGGCCAAGTGGCCACAAATGAAGGCCATTTTCCATGGGAAAAACGAAGTCCTTTCCCCAGGGTCTCAGTAATATGTTCAAGGTGGCGTTTGAGGCTCTAAGTACTTCCAGGGCCCTAGTTGCTGGCAGCTTTTCTTTTGGAAAAATCCAGCAACGATTGCATCATTCTAGCTAGGCTCCCACTTTCTGCCAGGGTGAGTGGCTGCCAAGGGAGGCCATTTGCCATGGGAAAAAGAAGTCCTTTCCCCAGGGTCTGGGTGTCAGATGAAAGGTGGCCTTTGGGGTTCTGAGGACTTGTAGGGTAGTACTTACTGGCTAGAGTAGAGGAAATGGATTCTATTTGAATATCTGTCCCACAGGTCCTGGTTGTCCTTGATGGGCTGCAGCTGTGAGCATTGAAGAGAACTGGGATAAAAGGGGGCGGCGTAGCCATTCAGGGAGAGCCTTGAAGGAGCCCTGAACTGGGAAAGAACAGCATGCAGAAGAAAGCGTCTGTGCTGTGAAGATCTGCAGCCATAAGAACACACCGAGGAGGTATGGACTTTAGCAATCTGAGAACAGCATGATGGGACTCTAGAGAAATAGAAGAACAACAAGTGGTAGCTTTAGATTTGGAGCAATCCAGCAAAGCTTGCAAATTTCTTGCTGGGCACCACCCTCTTGGTCAGGGTGAGAGGCCAGAAATGGAGGCCATTTTCCATGGGGAAAACGAAGTCATTGGCCCAGGCTCTGGGTGTCAGATGAAAGGTGGCGTCTGGGGCTCTAAGGACTTGCAGGGTCCTAGTTGCTGGCAGCTTTCGTTCTGGAAGGATCCAGCATAGTTTGTAGATTCCTGGCTTGGCACTGCCCTGCCTGCCAGGCCAAGTGGCCACAAATGAAGGCCATTTCCCATGGGAAAAACGAAGTCCTTTCCCCAGGGTCTCAGGAATATGTTCAAGGTGGCGTTTGAGGCTCTAAGTACTTCCAGGGCCCTAGTTGCTGCCAGCTTTTCTTTTGGAAAAATCCAGCAACGATTGCAACATTCTAGCTAGGCTCCCACTTTCTGCCAGGGTGAGTGGCTGCCAAGGGAGGCCATTTGCCATGGGAAAAAGAAGTCCTTTCCCCAGGGTCTGGGTGTCAGATGAAAGGTGGCCTTTGGGGTTCTGAGGACTTGTAGGGTAGTACTTACTGGCTAGAGTAGAGGAAATGGATTCTATTTGAATATCTGTCCCACAGGTCCTGGTTGTCCTTGATGGGCTGCAGCTGTGAGCATTGAAGAGAACTGGGATAAAAGGGGGCGGCGTAGCCATTCAGGGAGAGCCTTGAAGGAGCCCTGAACTGGGAAAGAACAGCATGCAGAAGAAAGCGTCTGTGCTGTGAAGATCTGCAGCCATAAGAACACACCGAGGAGGTATGGACTTTAGCAATCTGAGAACAGCATGATGGGACTCTAGAGAAATAGAACAACAACAAGTGGTAGCTTTCGATTTGGAGCAATCCAGCAAAGCTTGCAAATTTCTTGCTGGGCACCACCCTCTTGGTCAGGGGCGAGTGGCCAGAAATGGAGGCCATTTTCCATGGGGAAAACGAAGTCATTGGCCCAGGCTCTGGGTGTCAGATGACTGGTGGCATCTGGGGCTCTAAGGACTTGCAGGGTCCTAGTTGCTGGCAGCTTTCGTTCTGGAAGGATCCAGCAGAGTTTGTAGATTCCTGGCTTGGCACTGCCCTGCCTGCCAGGCCAAGTGGCCACAAATGAAGGCCATTTTCCATGGGAAAAACGAAGTCCTTTCCCCAGGGTCTCAGTAATATGTTCAAGGTGGCGTTTGAGGCTCTAAGTACTTCCAGGGCCCTAGTTGCTGGCAGCTTTTCTTTTGGAAAAATCCAGCAACGATTGCATCATTCTAGCTAGGCTCCCACTTTCTGCCAGGGTGAGTGGCTGCCAAGGGAGGCCATTTGCCATGGGAAAAAGAAGTCCTTTCCCCAGGGTCTGGGTGTCAGATGAAAGGTGGCCTTTGGGGTTCTGAGGACTTGTAGGGTAGTACTTACTGGCTAGAGTAGAGGAAATGGATTCTATTTGAATATCTGTCTAGAGGCTTTGCCCCACAGGTCCTGGTTGTCCTTGATGGGCTGCAGCTGTGAGCATTGAAGAGAACTGGGATAAAAGGGGGCGGCTTAGCCATTCAGGGAGAGCCTTGAAGGAGCCCTGAACTGGGAAAGAACAGCATGCAGAAGAAAGCGTCTGTGCTGTGAAGATCTGCAGCCATAAGAACACACCGAGGAGGTATGGACTTTAGCAATCTGAGAACAGCATGATGGGACTCTAGAGAAATAGAACAACAACAAGTGGCAGCTTTAGATTTGGAGCAATCCAGCAAAGCTTGCAAATTTCTTGCTGGGCACCACCCTCTTGGTCAGGGCGAGTGGCCAGAAATGGAGGCCATTTTCCATGGGAAAACGAAGTCATTGGCCCAGGCTCTGGGTGTCAGATGACTGGTGGCATCTGGGGCTCTAAGGACTTGCAGGGTCCTAGTTGCTGGCAGCTTTCGTTCTGGAAGGATCCAGCAGAGTTTGTAGATTCCTGGCTTGGCACTGCCCTGCCTGCCAGGCCAAGTGGCCACAAATGAAGGCCATTTTCCATGGGAAAAACGAAGTCCTTTCCCCAGGGTCTCAGGAATATGTTCAAGGTGGCGTTTGAGGCTCTAAGTATCCAGGGCCCTAGTTGCTGCCAGCTTTTCTTTTGGAAAAATCCAGCAACGATTGCATCATTCTAGCTAGGCTCCCACTTTCTGCCAGGGTGAGTGGCTGCCAAGGGAGGCCATTTGCCATGGGAAAAAGAAGTCCTTTCCCCAGGGTCTGGGTGTCAGATGAAAGGTGGCCTTTGGGGTTCTGAGGACTTGTAGGGTAGTACTTACTGGCTAGAGTAGAGGAAATGGATTCTATTTGAATATCTGTCCCACAGGTCCTGGTTGTCCTTGATGGGCTGCAGCTGTGAGCATTGAAGAGAACTGGGATAAAAGGGGGCGGCGTAGCCATTCAGGGAGAGCCTTGAAGGAGCCCTGAACTGGGAAAGAACAGCATGCAGAAGAAAGCGTCTGTGCTGTGAAGATCTGCAGCCATAAGAACACACCGAGGAGGTATGGCCTTTAGCAATCTGAGAACAGCATGATGGGACTCTAGAGAAATAGAACAACAACAAGTGGCAGCTTTCGATTTGGAGCAATCCAGCAAAGCTTGCAAATTTCTTGCTGGGCACCACCCTCTTGGTCAGGGCGAGTGGCCAGAAATGGAGGCCATTTTCCATGGGGAAAACGAAGTCATTGGCCCAGGCTCTGGGTGTCAGATGACTGGTGGCATCTGGGGCTCTAAGGACTTGCAGGGTCCTAGTTGCTGGCAGCTTTCGTTCTGGAAGGATCCAGCAGAGTTTGTAGATTCCTGGCTTGGCACTGCCCTGCCTGCCAGGCCAAGTGGCCACAAATGAAGGCCATTTTCCATGGGAAAAACGAAGTCCTTTCCCCAGGGTCTCAGTAATATGTTCAAGGTGGCGTTTGAGGCTCTAAGTACTTCCAGGGCCCTAGTTGCTGCCAGCTTTTCTTTTGGAAAAATCCAGCAACGATTGCATCATTCTAGCTAGGCTCCCACTTTCTGCCAGGGTGAGTGGCTGCCAAGGGAGGCCATTTGCCATGGGAAAAAGAAGTCCTTTCCCCAGGGTCTGGGTGTCAGATGAAAGGTGGCCTTTGGGGTTCTGAGGACTTGTAGGGTAGTACTTACTGGCTAGAGTAGAGGAAATGGATTCTATTTGAATATCTGTCCCACAGGTCCTGGTTGTCCTTGATGGGCTGCAGCTGTGAGCATTGAAGAGAACTGGGATAAAAGGGGGCGGCGTAGCCATTCAGGGAGAGCCTTGAAGGAGCCCTGAACTGGGAAAGAACAGCATGCAGAAGAAAGCGTCTGTGCTGTGAAGATCTGCAGCCATAAGAACACACCGAGGAGGTATGGACTTTAGCAATCTGAGAACAGCATGATGGGACTCTAGAGAAATAGAAGAACAACAAGTGGTAGCTTTAGATTTGGAGCAATCCAGCAAAGCTTGCAAATTTCTTGCTGGGCACCACCCTCTTGGTCAGGGTGAGAGGCCAGAAATGGAGGCCATTTTCCATGGGGAAAACGAAGTCATTGGCCCAGGCTCTGGGTGTCAGATGAAAGGTGGCGTCTGGGGCTCTAAGGACTTGCAGGGTCCTAGTTGCTGGCAGCTTTCGTTCTGGAAGGATCCAGCATAGTTTGTAGATTCCTGGCTTGGCACTGCCCTGCCTGCCAGGCCAAGTGGCCACAAATGAAGGCCATTTCCCATGGGAAAAACGAAGTCCTTTCCCCAGGGTCTCAGGAATATGTTCAAGGTGGCGTTTGAGGCTCTAAGTACTTCCAGGGCCCTAGTTGCTGCCAGCTTTTCTTTTGGAAAAATCCAGCAACGATTGCATCATTCTAGCTAGGCTCCCACTTTCTGCCAGGGTGAGTGGCTGC
Organism: Agelaius phoeniceus; assembly: GCF_051311805.1. Lineage (NCBI taxonomy): Eukaryota > Metazoa > Chordata > Aves > Passeriformes > Icteridae > Agelaius > Agelaius phoeniceus. Next base: position 97,467 of record NW_027509930.1, read on the forward strand.
CAAGGGAGGCCATTTGCCATGGGAAAAAGAAGTCCTTTCCCCAGGGTCTGGGTGTCAGATGAAAGGTGGCCTTTGGGGTTCTGAGGACTTGTAGGGTAGTACTTACTGGCTAGAGTAGAGGAAATGGATTCTATTTGAATATCTGTCCCACAGGTCCTGGTTGTCCTTGATGGGCTGCAGCTGTGAGCATTGAAGAGAACTGGGATAAAAGGGGGCGGCGTAGCCATTCAGGGAGAGCCTTGAAGGAGCCCTGAACTGGGAAAGAACAGCATGCAGAAGAAAGCGTCTGTGCTGTGAAGATCTGCAGCCATAAGAACACACCGAGGAGGTATGGACTTTAGCAATCTGAGAACAGCATGATGGGACTCTAGAGAAATAGAACAACAACAAGTGGTAGCTTTCGATTTGGAGCAATCCAGCAAAGCTTGCAAATTTCTTGCTGGGCACCACCCTCTTGGTCAGGGCGAGTGGCCAGAAATGGAGGCCATTTTCCATGGGGAAAACGAAGTCATTGGCCCAGGCTCTGGGTGTCAGATGACTGGTGGCATCTGGGGCTCTAAGGACTTGCAGGGTCCTAGTTGCTGGCAGCTTTCGTTCTGGAAGGATCCAGCAGAGTTTGTAGATTCCTGGCTTGGCACTGCCCTGCCTGCCAGGCCAAGTGGCCACAAATGAAGGCCATTTTCCATGGGAAAAACGAAGTCCTTTCCCCAGGGTCTCAGTAATATGTTCAAGGTGGCGTTTGAGGCTCTAAGTACTTCCAGGGCCCTAGTTGCTGGCAGCTTTTCTTTTGGAAAAATCCAGCAACGATTGCATCATTCTAGCTAGGCTCCCACTTTCTGCCAGGGTGAGTGGCTGCCAAGGGAGGCCATTTGCCATGGGAAAAAGAAGTCCTTTCCCCAGGGTCTGGGTGTCAGATGAAAGGTGGCCTTTGGGGTTCTGAGGACTTGTAGGGTAGTACTTACTGGCTAGAGTAGAGGAAATGGATTCTATTTGAATATCTGTCTAGAGGCTTTGCCCCACAGGTCCTGGTTGTCCTTGATGGGCTGCAGCTGTGAGCATTGAAGAGAACTGGGATAAAAGGGGGCGGCTTAGCCATTCAGGGAGAGCCTTGAAGGAGCCCTGAACTGGGAAAGAACAGCATGCAGAAGAAAGCGTCTGTGCTGTGAAGATCTGCAGCCATAAGAACACACCGAGGAGGTATGGACTTTAGCAATCTGAGAACAGCATGATGGGACTCTAGAGAAATAGAACAACAACAAGTGGCAGCTTTAGATTTGGAGCAATCCAGCAAAGCTTGCAAATTTCTTGCTGGGCACCACCCTCTTGGTCAGGGCGAGTGGCCAGAAATGGAGGCCATTTTCCATGGGGAAAACGAAGTCATTGGCCAGGCTCTGGGTGTCAGATGACTGGTGGCATCTGGGGCTCTAAGGACTTGCAGGGTCCTAGTTGCTGGCAGCTTTCGTTCTGGAAGGATCCAGCAGAGTTTGTAGATTCCTGGCTTGGCACTGCCCTGCCTGCCAGGCCAAGTGGCCACAAATGAAGGCCATTTTCCATGGGAAAAACGAAGTCCTTTCCCCAGGGTCTCAGGAATATGTTCAAGGTGGCGTTTGAGGCTCTAAGTACTTCCAGGGCCCTAGTTGCTGCCAGCTTTTCTTTTGGAAAAATCCAGCAACGATTGCATCATTCTAGCTAGGCTCCCACTTTCTGCCAGGGTGAGTGGCTGCCAAGGGAGGCCATTTGCCATGGGAAAAAGAAGTCCTTTCCCCAGGGTCTGGGTGTCAGATGAAAGGTGGCCTTTGGGGTTCTGAGGACTTGTAGGGTAGTACTTACTGGCTAGAGTAGAGGAAATGGATTCTATTTGAATATCTGTCTAGAGGCTTTGCCCCACAGGTCCTGGTTGTCCTTGATGGGCTGCAGCTGTGAGCATTGAAGAGAACTGGGATAAAAGGGGGCGGCGTAGCCATTCAGGGAGAGCCTTGAAGGAGCCCTGAACTGGGAAAGAACAGCATGCAGAAGAAAGCGTCTGTGCTGTGAAGATCTGCAGCCATAAGAACACACCGAGGAGGTATGGACTTTAGCAATCTGAGAACAGCATGATGGGACTCTAGAGAAATAGAAGAACAACAAGTGGTAGCTTTAGATTTGGAGCAATCCAGCAAAGCTTGCAAATTTCTTGCTGGGCACCACCCTCTTGGTCAGGGCGAGTGGCCAGAAATGGAGGCCATTTTCCATGGGGAAAACGAAGTCATTGGCCCAGGCTCTGGGTGTCAGATGACTGGTGGCATCTGGGGCTGTAAGGACTTGCAGGGTCCTAGTTGCTGGCAGCTTTCGTTCTGGAAGGATCCAGCAGAGTTTGTAGATTCCTGGCTTGGCACTGCCCTGCCTGCCAGGCAGAGTGGCCACAAATGAAGGCCATTTCCCATGGGAAAAACGAAGTCCTTTCCCCAGGGTCTCAGGAATATGTTCAAGGTGGCGTTTGAGGCTCTAAGTACTTCCAGGGCCCTAGTTGCTGCCAGCTTTTCTTTTGGAAAAATCCAGCAACGATTGCATCATTCTAGCTAGGCTCCCACTTTCTGCCAGGGTGAGTGGCTGCCAAGGGAGGCCATTTGCCATGGGAAAGAAGTCCTTTCCCCAGGGTCTGGGTGTCAGATGAAAGGTGGCCTTTGGGGTTCTGAGGACTTGTAGGGTAGTACTTACTGGCTAGAGTAGAGGAAATGGATTCTATTTGAATATCTGTCCCACAGGTCCTGGTTGTCCTTGATGGGCTGCAGCTGTGAGCATTGAAGAGAACTGGGATAAAAGGGGGCGGCGTAGCCATTCAGGGAGAGCCTTGAAGGAGCCCTGAACTGGGAAAGAACAGCATGCAGAAGAAAGCGTCTGTGCTGTGAAGATCTGCAGCCATAAGAACACACCGAGGAGGTATGGACTTTAGCAATCTGAGAACAGCATGATGGGACTCTAGAGAAATAGAACAACAACAAGTGGTAGCTTTAGATTTGGAGCAATCAGCAAAGCTTGCAAATTTCTTGCTGGGCACCACCCTCTTGGTCAGGGTGAGAGGCCAGAAATGGAGGCCATTTTCCATGGGGAAAACGAAGTCATTGGCCCAGGCTCTGGGTGTCAGATGAAAGGTGGCGTCTGGGGCTCTAAGGACTTGCAGGGTCCTAGTTGCTGGCAGCTTTCGTTCTGGAAGGATCCAGCAGAGTTTGTAGATTCCTGGCTTGGCACTGCCCTGCCTGCCAGGCCAAGTGGCCAGAAATGAAGGCCATTTTCCATGGGAAAAACGAAGTCCTTTCCCCAGGGTCTCAGGAATATGTTCAAGGTGGCGTTTGAGGCTCTAAGTACTTCCAGGGCCCTAGTTGCTGCCAGCTTTTCTTTTGGAAAAATCCAGCAACGATTGCATCATTCTAGCTAGGCTCCCACTTTCTGCCAGGGTGAGTGGCTGCCAAGGGAGGCCATTTGCCATGGGAAAAAGAAGTCCTTTCCCCAGGGTCTGGGTGTCAGATGAAAGGTGGCCTTTGGGGTTCTGAGGACTTGTAGGGTAGTACTTACTGGCTAGAGTAGAGGAAATGGATTCTATTTGAATATCTGTCCACAGGTCCTGGTTGTCCTTGATGGGCTGCAGCTGTGAGCATTGAAGAGAACTGGATAAAAGGGGCGGCGTAGCCATTCAGGGAGAGCCTTGAAGGAGCCCTGAACTGGGAAAGAACAGCATGCAGAAGAAAGCGTCTGTGCTGTGAAGATCTGCAGCCATAAGAACACACCGAGGAGGTATGGACTTTAGCAATCTGAGAACAGCATGATGGGACTCTAGAGAAATAGAACAACAACAAGTGGCAGCTTTCGATTTGGAGCAATCCAGCAAAGCTTGCAAATTTCTTGCTGGGCACCACCCTCTTGGTCAGGGCGAGTGGCCAGAAATGGAGGCCATTTTCCATGGGGAAAACGAAGTCATTGGCCCAGGCTCTGGGTGTCAGATGACTGGTGGCATCTGGGGCTCTAAGGACTTGCAGGGTCCTAGTTGCTGGCAGCTTTCGTTCTGGAAGGATCCAGCAGAGTTTGTAGATTCCTGGCTTGGCACTGCCCTGCCTGCCAGGCCAAGTGGCCACAAATGAAGGCCATTTTCCATGGGAAAAACGAAGTCCTTTCCCCAGGGTCTCAGTAATATGTTCAAGGTGGCGTTTGAGGCTCTAAGTACTTCCAGGGCCCTAGTTGCTGGCAGCTTTTCTTTTGGAAAAATCCAGCAACGATTGCATCATTCTAGCTAGGCTCCCACTTTCTGCCAGGGTGAGTGGCTGCCAAGGGAGGCCATTTGCCATGGGAAAAAGAAGTCCTTTCCCCAGGGTCTGGGTGTCAGATGAAAGGTGGCCTTTGGGGTTCTGAGGACTTGTAGGGTAGTACTTACTGGCTAGAGTAGAGGAAATGGATTCTATTTGAATATCTGTCCACAGGTCCTGGTTGTCCTTGATGGGCTGCAGCTGTGAGCATTGAAGAGAACTGGGATAAAAGGGGGCGGCGTAGCCATTCAGGGAGAGCCTTGAAGGAGCCCTGAACTGGGAAAGAACAGCATGCAGAAGAAAGCGTCTGTGCTGTGAAGATCTGCAGCCATAAGAACACACCGAGGAGGTATGGACTTTAGCAATCTGAGAACAGCATGATGGGACTCTAGAGAAATAGAACAACAACAAGTGGCAGCTTTAGATTTGGAGCAATCCAGCAAAGCTTGCAAATTTCTTGCTGGGCACCACCCTCTTGGTCAGGGCGAGTGGCCAGAAATGGAGGCCATTTTCCATGGGGAAAACAAAGTCATTGGCCCAGGCTCTGGGTGTCAGATGACTGGTGGCATCTGGGGCTCTAAGGACTTGCAGGGTCCTAGTTGCTGGCAGCTTTCGTTCTGGAAGGATCCAGCACAGTTTGTAGATTCCTGGCTTGGCACTGCCCTGCCTGCCAGGCCAAGTGGCCACAAATGAAGGCCATTTTCCATGGGAAAAACGAAGTCCTTTCCCCAGGGTCTCAGTAATATGTTCAAGGTGGCGTTTGAGGCTCTAAGTACTTCCAGGGCCCTAGTTGCTGCCAGCTTTTCTTTTGGAAAAATCCAGCAACGATTGCATCATTCTAGCTAGGCTCCCACTTTCTGCCAGGGTGAGTGGCTGCCAAGGGAGGCCATTTGCCATGGGAAAAAGAAGTCCTTTCCCCAGGGTCTGGGTGTCAGATGAAAGGTGGCCTTTGGGGTTCTGAGGACTTGTAGGGTAGTACTTACTGGCTAGAGTAGAGGAAATGGATTCTATTTGAATATCTGTCTAGAGGCTTTGCCCCACAGGTCCTGGTTGTCCTTGATGGGCTGCAGCTGTGAGCATTGAAGAGAACTGGGATAAAAGGGGGCGGCGTAGCCATTCAGGGAGAGCCTTGAAGGAGCCCTGAACTGGGAAAGAACAGCATGCAGAAGAAAGCGTCTGTGCTGTGAAGATCTGCAGCCATAAGAACACACCGAGGAGGTATGGACTTTAGCAATCTGAGAACAGCATGATGGGACTCTAGAGAAATAGAACAACAACAAGTGGCAGCTTTCGATTTGGAGCAATCCAGCAAAGCTTGCAAATTTCTTGCTGGGCACCACCCTCTTGGTCAGGGCGAGTGGCCAGAAATGGAGGCCATTTTCCATGGGGAAAACGAAGTCATTGGCCCAGGCTCTGGGTGTCAGATGAAAGGTGGCGTCTGGGGCTCTAAGGACTTGCAGGGTCCTAGTTGCTGGCAGCTTTCGTTCTGGAAGGATCCAGCACAGTTTGTAGATTCCTGGCTTGGCACTGCCCTGCCTGCCAGGCCAAGTGGCCACAAATGAAGGCCATTTCCCATGGGAAAAACGAAGTCCTTTCCCCAGGGTCTCAGGAATATGTTCAAGGTGGCGTTTGAGGCTCTAAGTACTTCCAGGGCCCTAGTTGCTGCCAGCTTTCTTTTGGAAAAATCCAGCAACGATTGCATCATTCTAGCTAGGCTCCCACTTTCTGCCAGGGTGAGTGGCTGCCAAGGGAGGCCATTTGCCATGGGAAAAAGAAGTCCTTTCCCCAGGGTCTGGGTGTCAGATGAAAGGTGGCCTTTGGGGTTCTGAGGACTTGTAGGGTAGTACTTACTGGCTAGAGTAGAGGAAATGGATTCTATTTGAATATCTGTCCCACAGGTCCTGGTTGTCCTTGATGGGCTGCAGCTGTGAGCATTGAAGAGAACTGGGATAAAAGGGGGCGGCGTAGCCATTCAGGGAGAGCCTTGAAGGAGCCCTGAACTGGGAAAGAACAGCATGCAGAAGAAAGCGTCTGTGCTGTGAAGATCTGCAGCCATAAGAACACACCGAGGAGGTATGGACTTTAGCAATCTGAGAACAGCATGATGGGACTCTAGAGAAATAGAACAACAACAAGTGGTAGCTTTCGATTTGGAGCAATCCAGCAAAGCTTGCAAATTTCTTGCTGGGCACCACCCTCTTGGTCAGGGCGAGTGGCCAGAAATGGAGGCCATTTTCCATGGGGAAAACGAAGTCATTGGCCCAGGCTCTGGGTGTCAGATGACTGGTGGCATCTGGGGCTGTAAGGACTTGCAGGGTCCTAGTTGCTGGCAGCTTTCGTTCTGGAAGGATCCAGCAGAGTTTGTAGATTCCTGGCTTGGCACTGCCCTGCCTGCCAGGCAGAGTGGCCACAAATGAAGGCCATTTTCCATGGGAAAAACGAAGTCCTTTCCCCAGGGTCTCAGGAATATGTTCAAGGTGGCGTTTGAGGCTCTAAGTACTTCCAGGGCCCTAGTTGCTGCCAGCTTTTCTTTTGGAAAAATCCAGCAACGATTGCATCATTCTAGCTAGGCTCCCACTTTCTGCCAGGGTGAGTGGCTGCCAAGGGAGGCCATTTGCCATGGGAAAAAGAAGTCCTTTCCCCAGGGTCTGGGTGTCAGATGAAAGGTGGCCTTGGGGTTCTGAGGACTTGTAGGGTAGTACTTACTGGCTAGAGTAGAGGAAATGGATTCTATTTGAATATCTGTCCCACAGGTCCTGGTTGTCCTTGATGGGCTGCAGCTGTGAGCATTGAAGAGAACTGGGATAAAAGGGGGCGGCGTAGCCATTCAGGGAGAGCCTTGAAGGAGCCCTGAACTGGGAAAGAACAGCATGCAGAAGAAAGCGTCTGTGCTGTGAAGATCTGCAGCCATAAGAACACACCGAGGAGGTATGGACTTTAGCAATCTGAGAACAGCATGATGGGACTCTAGAGAAATAGAACAACAACAAGTGGTAGCTTTAGATTTGGAGCAATCCAGCAAAGCTTGCAAATTTCTTGCTGGGCACCACCCTCTTGGTCAGGGCGAGTGGCCAGAAATGGAGGCCATTTTCCATGGGGAAAACGAAGTCATTGGCCCAGGCTCTGGGTGTCAGATGACTGGTGGCATCTGGGGCTCTAAGGACTTGCAGGGTCCTAGTTGCTGGCAGCTTTCGTTCTGGAAGGATCCAGCATAGTTTGTAGATTCCTGGCTTGGCACTGCCCTGCCTGCCAGGCCAAGTGGCCACAAATGAAGGCCATTTCCCATGGGAAAAACGAAGTCCTTTCCCCAGGGTCTCAGGAATATGTTCAAGGTGGCGTTTGAGGCTCTAAGTACTTCCAGGGCCCTAGTTGCTGCCAGCTTTTCTTTTGGAAAAATCCAGCAACGATTGCATCATTCTAGCTAGGCTCCCACTTTCTGCCAGGGTGAGTGGCTGCCAAGGGAGGCCATTTGCCATGGGAAAAAGAAGTCCTTTCCCCAGGGTCTGGGTGTCAGATGAAAGGTGGCCTTTGGGGTTCTGAGGACTTGTAGGGTACTACTTACTGGCTAGAGTAGAGGAAATGGATTCTATTTGAATATCTGTCCCACAGGTCCTGGTTGTCCTTGATGGGCTGCAGCTGTGAGCATTGAAGAGAACTGGGATAAAAGGGGGCGGCGTAGCCATTCAGGGAGAGCCTTGAAGGAGCCCTGAACTGGGAAAGAACAGCATGCAGAAGAAAGCGTCTGTGCTGTGAAGATCTGCAGCCATAAGAACACACCGAGGAGGTATGGACTTTAGCAATCTGAGAACAGCATGATGGGACTCTAGAGAAATAGAAGAACAACAAGTGGTAGCTTTCGATTTGGAGCAATCCAGCAAAGCTTGCAAATTTCTTGCTGGGCACCACCCTCTTGGTCAGGGCGAGTGGCCAGAAATGGAGGCCATTTTCCATGGGGAAAACGAAGTCATTGGCCCAGGCTCTGGGTGTCAGATGACTGGTGGCATCTGGGGCTCTAAGGACTTGCAGGGTCCTAGTTGCTGGCAGCTTTCGTTCTGGAAGGATCAGCACAGTTTGTAGATTCCTGGCTTGGCACTGCCCTGCCTGCCAGGCAGAGTGGCCACAAATGAAGGCCATTTTCCATGGGAAAAACGAAGTCCTTTCCCCAGGGTCTCAGGAATATGTTCAAGGTGGCGTTTGAGGCTCTAAGTACTTCCAGGGCCCTAGTTGCTGCCAGCTTTTCTTTTGGAAAAATCCAGCAACGATTGCATCATTCTAGCTAGGCTCCCACTTTCTGCCAGGGTGAGTGGCTGCCAAGGGAGGCCATTTGCCATGGGAAAAAGAAGTCCTTTCCCCAGGGTCTGGGTGTCAGATGAAAGGTGGCCTTTGGGGTTCTGAGGACTTGTAGGGTAGTACTTACTGGCTAGAGTAGAGGAAATGGATTCTATTTGAATATCTGTCTAGAGGCTTTGCCCCACAGGTCCTGGTTGTCCTTGATGGGCTGCAGCTGTGAGCATTGAAGAGAACTGGGATAAAAGGGGGCGGCGTAGCCATTCAGGGAGAGCCTTGAAGGAGCCCTGAACTGGGAAAGAACAGCATGCAGAAGAAAGCATCTGTGCTGTGAAGATCTGCAGCCATAAGAACACACCGAGGAGGTATGGACTTTAGCAATCTGAGAACAGCATGATGGGACTCTAGAGAAATAGAAGAACAACAAGTGGTAGCTTTCGATTTGGAGCAATCCAGCAAAGCTTGCAAATTTCTTGCTGGGCACCACCCTCTTGGTCAGGGCGAGTGGCCAGAAATGGAGGCCATTTTCCATGGGGAAAACGAAGTCATTGGCCCAGGCTCTGGGTGTCAGATGACTGGTGGCATCTGGGGCTGTAAGGACTTGCAGGGTCCTAGTTGCTGGCAGCTTTCGTTCTGGAAGGATCCAGCAGAGTTTGTAGATTCCTGGCTTGGCACTGCCCTGCCTGCCAGGCAGAGTGGCCACAAATGAAGGCCATTTTCCATGGGAAAAACGAAGTCCTTTCCCCAGGGTCTCAGGAATATGTTCAAGGTGGCGTTTGAGGCTCTAAGTACTTCCAGGGCCCTAGTTGCTGCCAGCTTTTCTTTTGGAAAAATCCAGCAACGATTGCATCATTCTAGCTAGGCTCCCACTTTCTGCCAGGGTGAGTGGCTGCCAAGGGAGGCCATTTTGCCATGGGAAAAAGAAGTCCTTTCCCCAGGGTCTGGGTGTCAGATGAAAGGTGGCCTTTGGGGTTCTGAGGACTTGTAGGGTAGTACTTACTGGCTAGAGTAGAGGAAATGGATTCTATTTGAATATCTGTCTAGAGGCTTTGCCCCACAGGTCCTGGTTGTCCTTGATGGGCTGCAGCTGTGAGCATTGAAGAGAACTGGGATAAAAGGGGGCGGCGTAGCCATTCAGGGAGAGCCTTGAAGGAGCCCTGAACTGGGAAAGAACAGCATGCAGAAGAAAGCGTCTGTGCTGTGAAGATCTGCAGCCATAAGAACACACCGAGGAGGTATGGACTTTAGCAATCTGAGAACAGCATGATGGGACTCTAGAGAAATAGAAGAACAACAAGTGGTAGCTTTAGATTTGGAGCAATCCAGCAAAGCTTGCAAATTTCTTGCTGGGCACCACCCTCTTGGTCAGGGCGAGTGGCCAGAAATGGAGGCCATTTTCCATGGGGAAAACGAAGTCATTGGCCCAGGCTCTGGGTGTCAGATGACTGGTGGCATCTGGGGCTCTAAGGACTTGCAGGGTCCTAGTTGCTGGCAGCTTTCGTTCTGGAAGGATCCAGCAGAGTTTGTAGATTCCTGGCTTGGCACTGCCCTGCCTGCCAGGCAGAGTGGCCACAAATGAAGGCCATTTTCCATGGGAAAAACGAAGTCCTTTCCCCAGGGTCTCAGGAATATGTTCAAGGTGGCGTTTGAGGCTCTAAGTACTTCCAGGGCCCTAGTTGCTGCCAGCTTTTCTTTTGGAAAAATCCAGCAACGATTGCATCATTCTAGCTAGGCTCCCACTTTCTGCCAGGGTGAGTGGCTGCCAAGGGAGGCCATTTGCCATGGAAAAAGAAGTCCTTTCCCCAGGGTCTGGGTGTCAGATGAAAGGTGGCCTTTGGGGTTCTGAGGACTTGTAGGGTAGTACTTACTGGCTAGAGTAGAGGAAATGGATTCTATTTGAATATCTGTCCCACAGGTCCTGGTTGTCCTTGATGGGCTGCAGCTGTGAGCATTGAAGAGAACTGGGATAAAAGGGGGCGGCGTAGCCATTCAGGGAGAGCCTTGAAGGAGCCCTGAACTGGGAAAGAACAGCATGCAGAAGAAAGCGTCTGTGCTGTGAAGATCTGCAGCCATAAGAACACACCGAGGAA